>NW_021680982.1:0-46149 GCF_001412515.2 Diachasma alloeum
TCTCTCTCTCTCTCTCTCTCTCTCTCTCTCTCGCTCACACACACACACACTGAAGAGAGTTTTCTCAAAACTCTTCAGAGTTTTCCGGAAACGTGGCGGCGTGGGTCGGCCAGAATGTCGACTGCCATCGTATGAGGGTGCTTCGGTGTTAGTGCCTTAATGGAACCCTATGTCTAAACTTAATCCTAAGGCTGAATTATCTGGGTAGTTCCCCAAGGTCTAGACTACCTACAACTAAATCATCCGAGTATTTCCCCAAGCCCAAGACTACCTACACTTCATTTATCCGGGGAGTTCCCCAGGTCGAGACTACCTACAACTAGATTGTCTGGGTAGTTCCCCAAGCCCGAGACTACCTACACTTAATTTATCCGGGGAGTTGCCCAGGTCTAGACTACCTACAACTACATTGTCTGGGTAGTTCCCCATGATCGAGACACCTAAAATTTTCTTTCCTACACGATATTGTTTTTGAATCAGGAGGCAGTTATTTCCACTGACATTGTTGATATCTTATCTGAGCAGGTTTGGTGTTTTAATTTTTTTTTTCTTTCTTTAATCGAATTACTACAGATCCATTCGGAAGCTTGCTCNATCTTATCTGAGCAGGTTTGGTGTTTTAATTTTTTTTTTCTTTCTTTAATCGAATTACTACAGATCCATTCGGAAGCTTGCTCCCAATGGAATTGGTAGAAATGAAAGAAAGAAGAAGAGTTATAACACATAAAGTAACGGTCAGATGGCTTCTGCCGAAAAGGCTCGAACCCCTGCTTGTTTTTCCTGGTACTCATTTCAAAGTTATAAACGATTAGTTTAGGCAACTTCCTAATTGTCACCCTGTATAATGCGCCAGCGTGCCGCTAGCGTCTCAGACCCTCATGCTGGAGTTGTCCGTTCGATTCGCCGACAATCTAATTTTTTTTTGCGGAATATTTTCTGAAAACCATTACATTATTTAAAAAGAAGAAAGGAGCGAAACAATAATCAATCGTGTATTTTCTTACTGAGTTTTATAAGTTATAAATATCACTCAGCGCCATTAAAATTACATTTCGCACAAAATTATTAATTTTTTAAACATTCGTTATTTACAAATACATAATCGAAGTGATTTTCTTCAATTATGTTTCCGGAAAACTTATTTTTTTAGGCCTGCAAAAATTAGAATTAGAATTTCTTTAGACACTCAATTAGAAGTGTGCGCACTGCGGACAAGTTCTCTCCGTTAAAAAATTCATTTGTCCCCCCTCCGGAGAAATAACTATCGATCGGTAGGCGTTGGCTTCTTTCCTTCATCTCAATTAGGGAGGGGAGAAATGAATTTTTGAATGAAAAAAACTTGTCCGGAGTTACTCCGCGCTTTGAAAATTCATTCCTGCGCTCCTAATTGAGATTAAGGAATGAAACCGGTGTGGTTTTTAAAAATATAATTCTGGATAGATAGGCGGGACATTCCATGTCAACTCAGCTACACCGGATTTTTTTTTCTCTGGGAAAAATCATTTTATTTATTTATTTATTTATTCACTTGACTGCCCTACAGGGTCCAGCCCTATAGCAGTGGGGGTACAAAAGTAAATACATTTTACACCGACGCATAGTGCATGTGAGCTGTATAAACATTATAAACCAGGGAAAAAGCAATATAGGTAAAACAACAAGGGGCATAAATACAGAAAGGCACTTGCAATTAGTAATATTAATGATAAAGAATAACACATCAAAGATAGACATAAGCCATAAAAGATAGACATAAGCCAGAGTAAGTAATAATAGGCCGTAATATACGACAAAACAAAACACGGGAAAACTGGGAAAAATCATTCAGTAGGTGCATTTTGAACTATTACATATAGACAGTGATCATGCAAAATTTCATTGCCCTGCCACTTTTTGTTTCTGAGATAATCATTATGAAACTTGAAATTAAAAAAAAAATCATTACTTCTTAATGGAGCATCCGATTTTGATAAATAAAGTAAGAAAATTTTCGTTTTTTCTCGTTCTCCAAGATAAAAAATACTTCAGAGCCGTCAAGAAACTCCTAGACCGGTTTTTCGAGAATATTTCGCGTTTTCATTTTTTTCTCACTCTAGGGCCGCTCGATATTCGATCGAAATATTCTTTTTATGATAGAGGATGTCCTCATATCATATGAAAAATATACGCCATAATGGGAGAGCGAAGCAATGCACCGGAAAAAATGTTTTTTTTTTGAAATTTTTGGGTTTTTCAGTTTTTAGGGGAGATCCATCAATTTTTTTCGAAGAAATCAGTCTGTCAACTATTATCCTTTGTTCCTATATGATGGCAAAAGAGTACGCCATCATGTAAGAGAGAAAGAATGCTCCGAAAAAAATTTTTCTTCGAAATTTTTACGTTTGTTTGTCCTTTAGGAGAGTTGCATTATTGTTACTGAAAAAAGCGTTTGTCAATAGACATTTTCTGTTCTGCTGGATAGAATAGACTATTGATACGACTATAAATCTTTTCTCAACAACACACTGTGCTTTCCACTAACGAAAAAGTATGGGAAAAAAACAATTTTTATTCTTCTATAACGACAACATTTTATATTTTCACATTTTTACATTTTTACAATCCGGAGAAATTCTGCACTCTCTTTGACGACAAGTTCCAACATGCACTGATGAATTATTTACATCACGATTACTGTCTTCTCCGGTTTTTTCGTTTTGTTGTTGTTTGTTTTTGTTTGGGAATACCTCCTCGTTAGCTGAAGCCGAATATCGTTTAATTAACAATTGCTCTCCCGGTATCGGAATAAAAAAATGGTGTTTTTGAATGACTGGAATAGCTTTGGCACTATCAAATCTCTCTCTCAACTCAGTTTTGATATTCTCGTGTTCTGCCTTGGTGAAAAAAAAAAAATCAATTCCTTCAAAATTCTCTTTTGACCATCGAAACAAAGCATCTGGCGTGAGGATTGGTTCACCATGAACGATTTGCTCTTACTTCTCGCTTCTCTCTTAAAGACAGCTCCTACTCCGTCACAAGCTCCTTTACCGTGCGCGGTTGCATGAAAATGGGCTTCCGCATCTATGCCAAAATCAGTCTTGTGATGCAAGAGATTCGTGATCTGAAAACGATTCTTGTAATGTTGTGCAGCTCCATCGGTGACATAGATAATTTTCTCCACGCTTTCACAGTTGTCTTTCACATGGTTTATTAAAATCTTCTTTATCAAATAAACAGCGGCAGTATCGTGAGTCGTACTGTCCGACAAAACGACTAAACTCCGATGTTGGATTTCATTTTTTTCGCCATAGTAGTAAACAACGGGATGAACTGTATACTGGCCATTATTGTAGTGGAAGGATTGAGCAACTTCTTGAGCCACAAAAGCGTAATTTTCCGAAAAATCACAATGCACTAGCACTTCTCCATTATCCAAATTCTCTTTTCGCTGTTTGACAAAAGCCGATTGTTCTTTAGCGATGAAGTGATGGGGCTTCAATACTATCAATCATTCCATTAGAAGATCAATGAATTCATCCATCGGGAGAGTCTGTGTCTGCAAGGTAGACCTGTCAGTACTTTGCCACACGCGAAATTCGACCATTTCCACGACAGAATCAGAGAGAAGTTTCTTCAGTTCACATGATAATGATTTCACTCCAGGACAATCGTTACATTCATCCGGGATGACAGGCCGGGGTTGGATTTGTACACATCCATTTTGCTAGACAATCTTTATGATCTCTGAGTGGACAGGGGGAATCTCGAGTTAGAGTCGCAATATTAATTGCCTCTAGCATCAATTTGCAATTTTGATGATACGTACAAACACATACCACGTGAGTGCCATTTGCTCCCGCCACTACACATTGTTTAGGTCTCAGCTCGGCAAACTTACTGAAACCGACCTTAGCATCTCCATTCGCATGTTTGTACTTCCGATAAAGGACTTTTAGATTTTCGAGTATCATTCGCTTTTGCTCTACTTTCATCTCTCCATTGATCTTGATGGATATTTTATCTTTCATTCCTGGCATGACCCGACTGTGCTCTAGGTAAAAATTGTGTACCTTCTCGATGGTTGTGCTGGGTAGTGAATGACCTGCTTTCGCAATTGGTGAAGCAAACACTCCGTTAATTTTTTTCAATCTTTTCCCTCTTGACGCCATGTATCTGGTAGTTCCAAATTCAGAAGCAATGACCCGTCGAGATTTGCAGGCGCTCACGGGAGTTTTTCAGATCTTTGAATTTCTGCTTCAAACCATCCAACATTTCTTCTAATTCTATTTCTCTCGCAGATCGATACTGCTTAGATGAAGGTGGATCGNGATCGATACTGCTTAGATGAAGGTGAATCGATGTCAATTTGGTCATCTTCCGAATCATAATCCATGGAAGAACTGTCGAATTCAGCTTCATCGTCTGGTTCGTCGTCGATTCATATGCCGGAATCATGAAGATGGAAAGATCGACCTGATCTCAGAGAACTGTTCATCACATCCAGACTTGGGTCACATGTTTCACCTTGGAGCATTGATATATCGGGTGGAGTTTCCGAACGCTGAAGATGTGTAGCATTAAGTTTAACCGTGTGGACAGATGGAGGAATGACATATGTTGGAGCTCTCGTTCGGTAGTGACCACAGATTTTCGCAGACAATGGTAAAAAAGGAAATTTCTTGTGTAGTGTCAAGGAAATCGGACGTAGATTATAACCGAGGTGTCCCTTCTCACCAGGAGCCCGCATTGGATTCGCACATCTATCACTCCGCGGCATTCTATGAAATCCGAAGATATCAATTCCGAGAATAAAGATCATTTCTATATAATCTACGCGAAAATTCCTTACCTCGTTGCAAGAATAGAATAAGATAGGAGCTCGGTAATCCATCCACACAGAATCGTATGGTGATAAAAAATCAATCGAAAAATTGAAGTTTTTTCCTAGAATTAAAGCCTTGGAACCGACTGATGACGATAAGTTAATTAATTGATTTGTTTGTTTCTTTCCGCTTTTCTCCTTTAATGCCTAAAGGAGGTTAGGCGGCGTTTGAGGTGAATTTGAAAGTGAATTTCTGTGGTTCCCGGTAGCTTAGTCGGTAAGAGTGCCCGGCGCGTATCTGGGAGACCCGGGTTCGATTCCCGGCTGGGTGAAGCGGAAATTTTTTCTCTCTAAATTCTAATTCTCTTAGAATTCTTTAATGCCTAAAGGAGGTTAGGCGGTGTTTGAGGTGAATTTGAGAGTGAATTTCTGTGGTTCCCGGTAGCTTAGTCGGTAAGAGTGCCCGGCGCGTATCTGGGAGACCCGGGTTCGATTCCCGGCTGGGTGAAGCGGAAATTTTTTCTCTCTAAATTCTAATTCTCTTAGAATTTTTTTTTTTCCTCTCATTTGTTTGATCATAATTTAGCAACCTTACGATGATGATAATGGTCGATTCAACTATCTACCCTTCCCGTAAAAATTTCGACGAAATTTTTTTTTTTCGGCACACTCTTTCTCCGTTACATGATAATGTAGTCTTATATCATCATATATGAACGAAGAATAATGGTTGACAGACTCATTTCTTTTAAAAAAAACCGATGATCTCCCCTAAAAATTGACAAACCTAAAAATTTCGAAAAAAAAAAAATTTTTCCGGTGCATTGCTTCGCTGTTCCATTATGGCTTATTTTTTTCATATCATATAAGGACATTCTGTTAGAAATCAATCACGATTTGATGAGCCGGGTGGTCGGAAGGAAAAATGAGGTTCGGGTTAACGGGTTGATGATTAGCCGGAGGTAATTTGATGAGTTTTCTTTAATAAACGAATAATTTTGCACTGAAAATTGCACAACACAGAGTTTAATAAATAAATGAGTTCCGAGTGAACTGTATACAAATTAACAAAAAGATGATTTGCAGTGTAAATGTTCGATGGTGTACTAAAGGATACGACACGCACGATCGTCCTCGTGCGTGTTCGTCGATGCCCGAAGGTTGCCGAGCGAGCCAAATTCGATATTTAGCCCGACTGAGGGATGATTTTCAACACATTCTCTATCATAAAAAAAAAAAATATTTCGATCGAATATCGAGCGGCCCTAGAGTGAAAAAAAAATGAAAACGCGAAAAATTCTCAAAAAACCGGTCAAGGAGCTTCTTGGCGGCTCTGAAGTATTTTTCATCTTAAAGTACGAGAAAAAACAAAAATTCCCTTTTTTTATTTATCAAAATCGGATGCTCCATTCAGAAGTAATAATTTTTTGAAAATTTCAAGTTTCATAATGATTATCTCAGAAACAAAAAGTGGCAGGGCAATGAAATTTTGCATGATCACTGTCTATATGTAGTAGTTCAAAATGCACCTACTCAATGATTTTTCCCAGACAAAAAAAAATCCGGTGTGGCTGAGTTGTCATGGAATGTCCCATATTCGAAAGACAAAGCCTTAGAATAATCCTTAAATTATATCGCTCAACACATACAGATTATCGCCACAGAGTGAGCAATGAAGTTCTGTACGAAGCAGCGGATATCCAACGAATCGATAACCACATCAGACAAATCTCTAGAAATTACTTTAATAAAATGATAACGATTCACAATGAGACAATAAAAATCTAGCAATATTTGATGATAACGAAGCTACCCACGCAGCTAACATTGGATACCCAAAGCTTCACCACTTTATATTTTATGATAAAAAAGGCTATATCCAAGACGCTAATAACATTCCCATTATATATCACATCAGACGACACATAAATAATAAAAAAATTCCAATGAATATACCAGACACAAATGATCTCATATATTCAACTGCACTATCAAAGAAAGATATCGATGACTTCTCAAGATTAACTAACAAATTCTGGTGGCTGAAAGAAGACAATACTGTTATTCAAGAACTAAATACACGATTTTCAATTATGAAGATAAATAAACAAAATTTACATCCCCCATAAATGATTCAATTATCCCTTTGGGAAGATACTGTATGATCAAGGAACAGTTAAAAAAAAAAAATAATAATATATTTACTTTGTAAAACCTATCTTCTTATTCCAATAAGCTACCAGCCAAGGCCTTCATGATATTAGAAGTGGATTTTTTTCTATCAAAAATAATCTTCCTTTTTTTTTGCTTCCGAATGGAAGCTTTGAAATCATTGGATTTTCACATTTTCTAATTTTGCTTGGAAACGATATAGAATGGTCTGAAACGTAAAAATACGAAGTTTGGACATCGTGTGTGTCTGTGCTCGCGGTCATCTCGTGGTCAATTTTTCGTAAATTAAACGAATAGAAGGCTAAAACAATTCCAAAAAATTTAAAATTTTGTCAGATATTTGATATTGAATTGGAATACCTCGTTGCCAAATTTCAGCCCGATCGGTCCATTTGTTTTTTAGAGAGAGCAATTTGTATTTTTATCGCTTTTCGCGAAAATTTCAAAAACTATTGGACCAATTTCGATATTTTTTTTTCAAAATGTTCGTCTTTGACGTCCTCTATCGGAGTCAATTAGAATATGTATACCCGTTCATACAAAGTTTTCGAGATATTTCGATTTTTCCGTTTTTCATTAAAAAAAGCTTGTACGCACTCTACCCCTCGCAAAAATCGAGATATCAACTTGAAAATTGGTATGAAATTATCTCTTATTATTGTAACGACCAGTATTGAATATGAGCTAAATCGGTTAATTAGTTTCTGAGATATTCAATTTTGTGTTTAAATGTGTTTTATGTAATATCTGAAAAAATATTCAATTGATTTCAATTTTTTTTTCAAAATGTTCGTCTCAATGTCTTCTATCCGAATCAATCAAAATACGTATACCCGTTTATACAGAGTTTTCGAGATATTTAGATTTTTACGTTTTTCATAAAAAGTTTGTACGCACTCTACCTCTCGCAACAATCGAGATATCAACTTGTTCGTTTTTTAAATTTTTTCATTCTTGTACGCACGATATTTTGAGAAAAAATGAAAATAGTAAGTTGAAATTTGGTGTGATTATAGCTCTTACAATATTGAAGATTCGTATTTTGGATAGGCGCAATCGGCCGAGCAGTTTCGGAGATATTTAACCTTTTGTACAAATCTATTTCATTTAAAGATTGAATATGTTCCTGTAGACATCCTGTAGCATGTGGTTATGGCTGTATACCTGTCACAAGGACAGGGCATTACTACGGATTCATTCGGAAGCTTACTACTAATGGAATTGGTAGAAATAAAAAAAAGAAAAGGACTAATAACGCAAAAACTAACGGTCACATGCCTCCCGTCGGATGGGCTCAAACCCCTGCTTGTTAAATTTTTTACCACTATTAATCCCAATACTGTACTTCAAGATTAGTAGCATTAATTATTATAATTACAATATGGTGAGATACACCCAAATATGATATAATATAGATTCGCGAGTGCCCTACAATTAGCCATACGTATCGCTAACTTCCTTTTGGAAAAATCTGTACATAGACTTTTTTAAAACGTTGGTTTTTTTCTTTTGTAAATATCGTATATACTGTTACAAACACTTAATAAAAACAATTGTTAAAAAAAAGGTACAAAATTACTACGGGGAGAGTCCCGAGTTCAAGTTCCGCTTTGGGTGATTTTTTTTTCTTTTTTTTTCTCGGCCCGCCTATTCTGGGACCACTATTTATTTATTTATTTATTATTCATTTTTGGCCCAATTTAATAATTCAGTTAGCTATTTATTAATTTGTAGCGAAGTCCATGCCAGGTAAGGGATATCAGGTTTAGAAATCAGGTCCTGATCATGTTTTGCGTTACATTTCTCATCAGGCCCTGATGTGGTAACCGTAACAGGGCCGGTTCTTTTCTACGGCACAGCGGACCAGGGCCTGACCAGCCAAGTACCAAAATTTTTTCTCGGGTAAGGGTTCACGTCCAGCGGGGCCGAATTCTTCGAGATTTCTTGTTTTTATTTAACAATTTAATTTCTTCATTTAATTGATGCATGCAAATGGAGGGATGGGGGTGGCTCAGATAGACTCTGCAACCCCCCCCTTGTTGGGTAAAATCTTCAACCCTCCCCTATTATGCATCCCCCCTCCACCCCGTCTCGAACTCCGAATTTTCGAGATTTTCTTTTTTATTTGGCAATTTTTCTTTATTTAATTAACGCATGCGAACGGAGGGATGGGGGTGGCTCAGGTAGATTTCGAAACACCTTCCCCTTGTTGGGTAAAATTTTCAACCCTCCCCTATTGTGCGTCCCCCCTCCACCCCCTCACAAAGAGCAAATACTCAAAATTTTTAATTTAAATTTAACAATTTAATTTTTTCATTTAATTAACGCATGCGAACGGAGGGATGGGGGTAGCTCAGATACATTCTACAACCCCCTCCCCCTCCCCCTCCAGGGTAAACTTTTCAACTTTTCCTTATTATGCAACCCCCTACATCTGCTCTCGAAGTCCCAATTTTCGATGATTTCTTTTTTTTTTAACAATTACATTTTTTTATTTAATTAACGCTTGCGAATGGAGGGATGAGGGTGGCTCAAATATATTCTGAAACCCCCTCCCCTTGTTGGCTACAATTTTCAACCCTCCCCTATTATGCGTCCCCGGTCCACGCCCTCTCGAAATCCCTATTTTCGAGATTTCTTTTTTTTATTCAACAATTTCATTTCTTTATTTAATTAACGCATGCGAACGGCAGGATGGGGGTGAATCAGATAGACCCTGCAACCCCCTCCCCATGTTGGGTAAAATTTTCAACCCTCCTGTATTATGCATCCCCCCTACACCCCCTCTCGAAGTCCCAATGTTAAAAATTTTTATTTAAATTTAGCAATTTTATTTTTCATTCAAATAATGTATGCATATGGAGGGGTAAGGGTGTGTTAAACATATTTTGTCATGTTCCTTAATTATTTAGAAAAATTAGGGGTAAAAAAGTTGACCCCCGTCCGCGGTCCCTTTGGAGCCTCGGCAGTACAGTCCGCTCCGAAAGCTGTCGTTCGCCAGAATCGTTCGCCAGTTTCAAGCTCATCGTACTCATCACATCACGTCTTCCCGACGAATGAAATAACGGGTCTCAACTGTGCTTGTTTTTGTTGGTTTTCATCGTGTTGATATTCAATTTTTTTTAGCGTGTCCGTGCATGAGTCCGGCAACACACGGCTGTGGGCTTTGGGGGGAAGGGGGACGGACCTCCTTGAATTCGCAGAATCGTTCAATGTATTTTTTTTCATCGCTGGCGGAAATTGTTTTTGTCGAAGAAAGATCTGTTTTTCAGAGCTCTGGGCGTTAAAACAAATGTACATAACTATGAAATGCATACATTTTTCCCACCTCGAATCGTACGTCATGCTCACAATTCATCGACGTGAGAGATTGAATCAATTGCCTTAGACTTCAAATTTGATTCGTATAAATCAAAAACGTGAGGAACTTTAAATCAAAGGTTCCTACCCTTGAATAATTCGCGTCAACATTGAACTGAATCCCGGTGACATTGAATTAAGAGCGCGGATTTTTGACGGCGGAAAATAGGACCCCAAGCGCCGAAAACTATGAATCAACGGTGCCGCCCTCGATTCAAGAGCGCGACTTTGAAACAAAGTCAGCGCTTTTCAATTTTTTTCCATGTCAAGTGCGACTTTGAAATAGCGTCCGGATTTTTCTCAGTGTAGAAGATATGGGTCATTATCCGAAAAACTCATTTTCTTAATTTCATTTTGCAAGATTATGAACATGTCATTAGAGTGTATCTCGGCCCATATTTCGATTCTATATATAGATTGATGGAGTTTTAGAGCGCCAGTGCGCTACAACCTCAAAAACTTTGAAGTAATGGCCTAATTATAGAATTCACTAGCGAAGAGATAAAATGATTTTATCGCGGGTTAGTTTTTGATGAATATCTCAGGATCTTCAAACGAGTCACGAGAACCATTACACCACGGTACTGACATTGAATTTCAGAACTTACCGTTTATTGAAGAATTCGCCCTGTTCTAATGCAACAAATGATGAATAGAATGGCCAACGGTGGTGTGAACCTTTCATCAGATGTCAGATGGTCAAAATCTGAAAATTTGTACCCTTCTGATATGTTCAAGTCAGTGCGACCGCGATAAATGTGAAATATTTAATATTTTTCGAAAAACGTTGGACAAACTTTGAACACAAATGACCAGTGCCACAGCATATATCAAATGGATTAATTGACAGGAATATATTTGTACGGTATTCCTGTTGAAACAATACAAGGACTATGTAGATCGAACTCCAAACTGTGGAAGTAAACAGAACGGTAATCTTCAATTCCTGACAATGGACGACCCACGGTACTGAGATCTGTCGTCGTTTTTACGCAATTTTACCACCTGAATGTGGTAAATGGCGGGGCGTTTCGATGAATAAATTTGAATATCATAAGAATACATAAGAGAAATGTAGAGTTCATCAGTTAATCACATTGTAGGAACGCAAAAACCTCGTGGACAAAAATATGACAATTTTCGGATAATGACCCATATACAATCATAAAAATGTTTGAATGGAAATTATTTGTTATTTTCAAATCACTTAAATCAATGAACATTAGTCACGTCTAACGACTGGCGACCGAGTCAGGCCCAGTCTTGGTGCTCAAACAGGGCTCAACCAGCCTCGGATGTCAGTCTTGGCCCATGACTAGGCAATATTGGACCACTTGTTAATTCCTACCTGGGAAGTACAAATTTCACGGTATGATCTAAATCTCCTACAATTCCTATTACATCCTTATTCAAATCTCCCCCATTTACATGCACGACCGGAGTCATCGAACTCAGCATGATCTCAGGAGAGTCACGGTGCGTCGGCCATGCCATATATACATCCATGTTTCTCTATTCACCTCCTTTTTCTTCATTCCCCCTTTCGCTCCAACCAACATTTCGTACCTCTGTTAGCCATACTATTAATGAATCACCTACCTCAACCTGATAGTTCATCCATGGAGTAGTCGATGTAGAGTATTGCAATAAACATGCCTGGCCATTTTTGAGACGTAGGGGGAATGTTCAATGTTTTATTTTTTTGTTTTTTGCTTCCGAATGCAAGCATTGCATTCGATAGATTTTTCGACTCGCTAATTTTGCTTGGAAGCGATGCAGAATGATCTGAAACGGAAAAATACGAAGTTTGAGGACCATGTCTGTGTGTGATCATGTCCAGTCGGTGGTCACTTTTTCTTAAAATTGATGAATAAACAGGAAAAATCATCCCAAATAATTTGAAATTTTGTCAGTTTATTGGCATAATTTGGGACTAACTCTACGCCAAAGTTCAGCTAAAGCCATCCATTAGTTTTTGAGAAATAACGATTTGTTTTTTTACGCGTTTTCCCAAATATCTCGGAAAATATCCAACCGATTTCAATATTTTCTTTAAAATGTTCGTCTTGATGTTCTCTATCTTAATTAATCAAAATATAAATACCCGTTCATACAAAGTTTTCGAGATATATCGATTTTTCTATTTTTACCTCGAAATCGTTGTTCGGTCTCTAGCAGACGCAAAAATCAGAATATCAACTTGAAATTTGGCACGGAGGTGCCTCTGATAATTGCAATGATTTGTATTGAATTTGGGCTAAATCGGATAATTAGTTTCAGAGAGATTCAACTTTGTATGTAAACCTAATTTCTTCAATTTTTCTATGACGAGTTAACTTATTGTAATATTTTTTTTCCACAATATTCGTCTTTTTGTCCTGTATCTTAATCAATTTAAATGTACATACCTGGCCGGTTGCTTGATAATCTACTAAGGATTATCAAGCAACAGTCCTACATCAAATTTGAGGTCGATATATTTGATAGTTCTTGAAATGGAATAATTCACCGAAAATTCTTGAGAAAAAAAATACGCATCTATATTCCATCGTTCATTTGCAAATCAGAATAACTGACAAAGCCATGTAACATGAATGTATGGTTTTTTCGGTTATAATACCTCGAGAGCTTCAAAATAATCGGATATTTCCCGATAACTTCGTTGCATACAAACGAATATGTCAAGTTTCACAAGTTAAAAAAATCTCGAGCGCTTGCGCGAGGGATTTTTCCTCCGAGACTTGACACATTCGTTTGTATACAGGGAAGTTTGAGGAAAATACTTCGATTCGTTTTGAAGCTCGAGGGGTATTTGGCGGATTATTTCCCCCATCACCATTTCGATAAATAGAATTGTGGTATTCGGCGTTATCGTGGTAAATTCGACAATTTTTTCTTATTCTGCTTGGCAACGGGAAAATTACCGAACGACGGGGTATTATCGATATAATTCTGTTCTGATTGGACCACGGGACGTCGAATTCTGCAATTCTATTGTTTGGAAGGGTGATGGGGGAAATAATCAGATTTAATACCCCAAGTCCTTCAAAATTATCGGATATTTCCCGAATGTTATATTGCATAGCAAGGAGAGGCATCAGTATTGCAGATTGAAATCCCGAGCACGCAGCGCGAGCGATTTTACTGCAAAACAGATCCCTCTCGTTGATATGCAGAAAAACTTAAGGGAAATATCCGATGAATTTTGAAGGTCGAGGGGTATTCGGAGCACAATTTTTTCAATTCTGATTTTGGCCGATCAGAGTGGAATGTTCGAGGTTACGGGACACATTTCACCAAAATGTGAGGAATATCTGTCAAATTCGTAGAAAACAATTGACAGGCTACAGGGAAATTATCAGTCTGATAATTTCCCTGCAGCCGGGGAAATTATCAGTGTAAAACGCGTCACATGACCTCGAATACTGCACTCTGATTGGTCAAAATCAGAATCGAGAAAATTGTCATATTTATTTTGTAGAAATAGGAGAAAATGAGATAAACCTGATAAGCATCTATAGATGACCGCCGCCGCCCCACCCTATCCATGTGACTACTACTGTTTCTCATATTTATTTATTCTACTAATAATTTCTTTATTCTGACTAGATGATTCACAAATGGTGATAATGAAAAGGATGATTTTTCCATAAATAGATAATAATAGCTAACGATATTTTGCATGAAGTATGAATGGGATTGGCCTTAATATTGTCAAAAAATGGTAATCCTTATGCCTTCATTTTTTGAAAAAAAAAATACATTAGAATCCATTCGGAAGCCTACTACCAATGAAATTGGTAGGAATCAAAATAGGAGAAAAACATACCTGGAGAGTAGCAGTCACATGTAATTTGTCAAATGGCTCCTGTCGCGCTGCTTGTTCTGTAATTGCAATAAAACAAGGCAGGTTTGCGAGCCTATTCGACAGAAGTGACAGGCCGTTATTTTATTCTTTATTAATCTTTTTGAATCTTTCTCTCTCTACAAATTTCATTAATAATAAGCTTCGGAATGAATCTCTCGCAATGGTTCTATGATCAATTCCCCTGACAATTTCCTCAGTTATTTCTAAGGTTATTCTTCTCCAGTGTCCGTCTTTTGTACTGTTCAATTTTCCAATAATGGCATTTACACTACGGCATAATATATTATTCTTAATATCAAGAGATAGTATATCTATAATCATACCTTTTAACGGATGGATATTTAATTTCTATTTATTTATTTGTTTGTTTATTAATTTTTTTAAGTCTCACTTTTCTCGAATTTTTTCAATGTTATCAATTTGTATCCACCTGTATGGTGGACAGCAAGAGCGTAATTGGTAATTATGAAAAAGAAAATTCACTCTCAGAACATCTGACCCTTAAAGCTCTTGAACTGTAAAAATCCCGGATCGTTACAAAATTCGACCCTTAAAATGTATGATGCTCTACACATTTGTGTCTGTTACTGTATCAAATACTGCCATAATAGAAGCAGAATAAAACAATATTACGGTCGATAACTTCTTAGATCATACAGATTCAAAGATCTTTGATAGAATAACGATGTTTCATTTTTGACAAGAACTATTTTCAGATGAATTGTTCTATACCAAAATGGATTGAATCGAGCAGCCCTAAATTTTATACACTAGTGTGCCTCAATGGTATTAATTATTATCCAAAATTTTGAATTCTATTTCCAACTTCTACGTGTATTGTGGAACGTCAAATCAATTTTGTAATGAAAAAATTAGAAAAACGTATCCATATTTTGATTGATTTTGATAGAAGACATCGAGACGAGTATTTTGAAGAAAAAAAATTCCAATCCGACCAGTAATTTAGGAGATATTGAGCAAAACATATTTTCACAAAAAGTTGAATATCTCCTAAACTCGTCGAATTTCACCCCTTCACCATGCCAGCTTGTAGTACCATAAGACTTGCAATCGTATAAATTTGATCTTTCCATCTTAAATTTTCGAAAGTTATCTTGCCTACACCGATTTTATGACAAAAATGAAAAATGCCGATTACGGCCAAGTTATCCCTGGTTAAGTAAAAATATTATGATTCGATTGGATAGATATTATCTTAAAGAATATTTGGACGTCAAAAATTTCAATATATTCGTATATATTTTGAGATATTGAGCAAAAAAAAAATTTCAAGAAATTACTGTATCTCTAAAACGTGTAATGAGATTTTCTCGTTACGGTAAACTGCTTTACCAACACGAAAACCCATGAATCGAGAATGGTTAGAGTGAGGGAAAGAGTAGAGCGACATCTAATGCCAGCTGAACAAGCTGAGCGCGAGATGAGAGTGACGTCGCACGGCGGATAAAGTGAACCGCGCGTGAGGTGAATAGACCAATCAAATAATGCCAAGAGGCATGGTTTGGATGAAACCATGCTTCTGAACATTATAGAGAGGCTGTCGATACGCTGTCGCCATATCTAGTAACTCGCCCAGCTGTATTATGGGAAAAGGGGCCAACGTACTGGCGTTCCAACTGGGCGATTCTAGAGGCGCTATCGACTTAGACTAGGGACCAACGGCTAGGTGAGAGAACTAGCGCCCCCTCGATTGCCGTCGAGCTGATTGGTGGTGGTGGGGTAACGGATGATCCACCGCCGAGATGTTCAGACTAGAGTTCAGACTAGAGTGAGAGGGCCCTAGGAGATTTCGAGACAATTGGTGACAGACGCTGGAGTCGAGCGGGTGAATTTTCCGTTAACTCAGCACCGGTGTGAGTGGCAATAATCGGCATGGATTATGTGGGTACGTTGTTAGGACAAGATTCGAAACAGCGAGAGAATGGGACGCTTCCGCGTCCCAAATAGAATGACTGAATTACTTTGAGAACGTGGGATGTTTTAATTCCATGTTCTCAGGGATCCATCACTTCGGACGAAAGAAGTGGTGTTGGCGTGGATCCGTGGGCCAGGAGTTAGGCCGACTCGTGGAGGCCCGATCGCACGTACCTCTACGACGAGTAATCTGGATGTTGGCCCGCGATGATAGTGCTTTTAGCGAGCATTGAGGATGAGTTGGGGTGGGCACGAAATACGTCAGAGGAGTGGAAACATCCTCGCCGAAAGACACATAGAGCAATGTCTCCTGAAAAATACGCTTTATCGAGATCTCTCCGCTGAAAAGACGAAGAACGATCGAGTGAATTACTCCTAATATAGTGGACCTCGCCCACTGTACCGTATTACGCTGATGCTGGCTTGGCATAGGTAGTCCCGCCACGAGAAGTCCTCAGGGTAGATGAATTATGCTCTGAGGCCGGTTTACCGTTGACTTTTCCGTGAAAATCCAGCTGGCTAGCAATTGAGCGATAGAGAAGATGCCAAATTAGTTAGGGATCTCTGCTGGTGAAGCACCAACAAAAATCCCTTACAAACGACTTGACCGATTCAGTTGAAATTTTGTCCAGATGTGCTCCCAAATAATACCAATTGTTTCACAAAATTTCAGATTTTTAGCATCCACTGTTCTCCCTTTTTCGTGGAGATTTATAAAAAAAAAATCCGAAAAATCCGCACACCCGCACTGACATACACACACATACACATTTTCTAAAAACATCATATCTTGACGTTTCATGACATTCTGCATCATTTCCGAGAAAAATTAGATGATCGTAAAAATGCTTGATTATAACGCTTCCATTCGGAAGCAAAAAAGGCAGTTGATCATTGATGCTTGTTCTGAGTTGATGAGTCTCACCTCATTCTCAGATGTCTGGTCTTCACGTTCGACATTGAGAAGCCCTCGAGCGTTTGTCCTATGTATATTACAGAAACAATGTGGATTTTTTATTTGTGAAGAGTCATTAATACTATTATTACTGTCGTAACTCCAGTAATTAGGTGTGAAACGAGTGACTCTTAAATTTGGGTCACTTGCAATTGACTCCACCAAATAAAAAAATCCATTATTCATTCGATTCCTGAATCAGCGAAGTAATTCAATGCTCGAAAAATTATGGGCAAAAATGGAGAAAATACATGATTATGGAACCTGAAAAATTCAACAATATATGCCTCGTATACAACTCTACGGTGTACCCACAGAACTATTTAAATTTGTAAGAGGCTGGATCACCTTCCTTCTACATTAGCCGGAATTTGGTGAATTTTGAGAGGAAGTTGATTTTTAACTTCATTTTTAATTAGTTCTAATTCGTGGAATGCGTTTATTTTTTTTCTCAGTTCTGTTAAATTGTCTCCTAGTGAACATCGCAATAGAAGGAGTCAACCAACGATCAAACCAATTTGAGTAGCGAGAAGAGGTGACATTGTGGAAGTCAAATTTTTTCTGAGAATTATATTTTTATTGTAATCAACTCCCAAGACAAGTGGCGTCTCAATTATCAAATGAATCACTGGGTTGTTGATCGCTCGCTGCGCTCGCTCCCGTGGCAGGCGGGTTGGGTAGGACTGACATTTACAAATTGTCACCCTCATCATTTAAAACAATAGAGTGGGCGTCCTATTGCGTATTTTTCATGAAATTTTTTTTCTATTATCCAACGGAAATACGAATAACTTTCCAACTGATTACATATCTTGCAAATTATTAATGGGTACACGCATGAAAAAATTAAATAGAAAACCTACCGAATTCGCTAGAAAATTACAGGGACTTGGAACGAAATTCTGCAATGGAACTAAATAGCGGTTTTGCGTTTCGTTCCCAAGAACGCTAAGAGAAACGAAACTAAACTTGAAAGGAAAATCGAGTAAAGTTACCACCAGGAACGAAGTTCAGGAACGAAAGTTGAGTAACGGTACCGCTAGGAACGAAATTAAGGAACGAAAGTTGAGTAACGTTACCGCCAGGAACGGAACCCTGGAACGAAAGTCCGGTAACGTTCCTGCCAGGAACGAAATGCCGGAACGAAGGTCGAGTAATATTACCGCTTGAAACACAAGTGCGTAACAAAAAGGCAATAAAATCGCTGCTCGAATCAAAATAATGACATGAAAATTTGAAAATTGATTTAATTCATACCTTATGGTTTTATTTCGAACGGCAAAATGAATGTTGCGGATCGAGAATTTTTCCGAAAAAATCTAATTGACATGAAAAAAACCGTAAATATGAAATTTACCATGATTTTGTTACAGATAAAGAAGGTTCATTGGGGTTGGGTTTGGGGTTGTTGCGTGCTGATACACGCAATTTCGAATTTAATATAAAACGAATAAATATTGGAGGAAATTTCTACTCCTATCCCTTCATACCCCTCATACTCATCCGTCATTCATTTCTTTGAATTCCCTTTTTTTCGTGGTATTTGGCGCGTCTTGGGGAAAACGTCTCTATCTTTCCTTAAGGGAATTGTAAAAAGACCATTAGCCAAATTCCCTCAGCGATATTCTTAATCCTTGATAATTTCGTTTCCATTATAACAAAAGATTCATTTTCTCATACTGTACCCTCGAATCGTCTATTATTTTATTAGTCGCTCTTAACGATTATTACCCACAGTTTCTGTCATTTCCAAAATTTCATCTCTATTGAACAAGGCATCATTATTGCCCTTTCCAGACATGCCCGATCCTCCCTTTTGTTCCTCAGCTGGCCCAGGGTTCGGGCCTGGGTTTTTCCGTCTCCCCACGCTCCAGTCTGGCAAAGCCCAACCCCGAAACCAATCAAATCACTCATTTTTCCTGCATACTAATTTTCACCCTCCTCCTGCAGGCCTTGACCCATGACATTTTCATTTCTATCAAGGCTCCCCAAAGATTACGCCCTATTATTCCTTCCTCTCTTGCAATTTTAATTTAGCGAAAAACTTCGAAATTTTTCGAAATTAGTTATTAACCAAACGTCGAAGTGTGAACAACGTCTTTAACAAATAACAACCAAGAATATCCGAATTGTGAATAAACTGTTAACAATTAATTATTAATTGCGTGTTGTGCGTTAATATTTATTATAATTACCAGTGCCACGTTTTCCCTTCATTTCTCTCTCTTCGTTTTTAAATCATATGTTACATAAAGAACCTATTCGAGGTGTCACGTTTCTCACGAGTGATTTGAGTAGTCAAACTGGTCGCATTTACAACTCGTCCAGAATCAAATATTGATTGTTATTCGTAGCGAAACAGGGGTTGATTCATTTCATTGAGATATTCACTATGAAAATTCCTGAACTATAAACAGGGCGAGGTTAATGAAAATTTAAAAACATACTGGGCATTAATTTTCTCATTTTTCATACATTATTTTTTGTTTCTGATTTTTGCAAGGAATTTCTACAAAAAATATCCCAATAGAATTAAAATGCATTTCGTATGAAAAAATAAAAGTCTGTCTTTTTTAAATTGTATAATGTTTTCTATTAGACATTTCGACTAAGAAAAAAAAATCGGAGAAGAGTTGTGGAAATTTCAATGGATTCAGCTAAAACCGAATAGAATTGACTATAGAAATTCTATAAAATGTTTAGTAAATGTGGCAGGTTTCCGATGAAATTCTTCCATTGGTTGCTATAGATAATAAATTTTTCATTTCAAGAGAATTGCACAGATTAAAATTTCCACATGAGCAGATCCACGTCAAATCAACAGGCCGAAACAGTCGATGCTGGGGATTGTCGTCCATTTTTTTCTCAAAAGATAGTGATTAGACACAAATTTTGAAATAAGAAAAATTGAAAAATATTAATAATTGAAGGAGTTGGGATTTTTAGAAAATGGCTAGTTTTTGTCCCAATTTTTTTTTTCCAAATTATGCTCAATACTTCTGCGGGGTTTCAAGCTATAAAATTCTCTTTTGGAACACTGAAAGGACATAAGAAACCCTTTAAAATAAGGTGTCATAAATAGTATTATCTACTGTTTGACGGGGTTTATATGAGAAAACGTTTGTTTTTCAATCATTAATGGCTTGCAAAGCTAATTTCTTAAAAATCTGAAATTTTCACTAAAAATTGACAATAAAATGAAAGGAATTTTGGCGACAATCAGAGTTTATCTTTCGTCGCACTTTTTGAGTGAAAAATTATTAGTTTTCCTAATTATACGATGGAAATACATTTTTCAAAGAGCTTTCATTTATTGTTAATTGAGAATTATTTGAACTGATTCATTTTCAATTATTCAATTGAATATTCACTCATTTGGCAGATAATTGCATGAATACTAGCGATTTTCAGTCATTTTTAATACTTGTCTCACTGAAAAAAATAATGACCGCTTAACTATGGTGAAAGACAAACTCTAATTGGCGCCAGAATGCCTTTCATTTTATTGCCAATTTTTGGTGAAAATTCCAGATTTTTAAGAAATTAGCTTTTTGAGAAATGAATGATTGAAAAAAAAGTTTTCTCGTATAAACCCCGTCAAACTGAAGATAATACTATCTATGACATCTTATTTTAAAGAGTTTTTTCTGTCCTTTTAGTATGCCAAAAGGCAATTTAATAGCTTGAAACCCCGCAGAAGTATTGAGGCTAATTTGGAAAAAAAAAATTTTGGACAAAAACTAGTCATTTTCTAAACATTCCAACTCCTTCAATTATTAATATTTTTCAATTTTTCTTATTTCAAAATTTTTGTCTACTTGCCATCTTTCTAGAAAAAAAAATCAGACGAAAATCACCAGCATCAACTGTTTTGGCCTGCTGATTTGGCGTGCATCTGCTGATGTGGAAGTTTTAATCTGTGCAATTTTTTTGAAATGAAAAATTTATTATCTATAGCAACCAATGAAAGAATTTCATAGGATACCTGCCACATTTACTAAACATTTTATAAAATTTTTATAGACAATTCTATTTGTTTTTAGCTGAACCCACTGAAAATTTCCACAGCTTTTCTCCGATTTTTTTTTTAGTCAAAACGTCTAATAAAAAACATTATAGCATTTTTAAAAAAATAGATTTTCATTCTTTCATAAGAATTGCATTTTAATTCTATTGAGATACTTTCTATAGAAATTCCTTGAAAAAATCAGAAATGATTTTTTTTAATCGTTATTTTACATCGCTTCGACCCAGTTAGGTTATACTGAGATGATGATCAAGACTTTAAATGGTTAGATCGCACAATTCTACGCGACCGAGATATGAACTCGGAACCTTTCGCATGTGAGGGAACGAACTTACCCACTGCGCCAAGCCACCGGGCAGAAATAAAAAATAATGCGGAAAAACTGAAAAAATTAATGCCCAGTATTTTTTTTAAATTTTCATTAACATCGCCCTGTTTACAGCCCAGAAATTTTCATAGTGAATATCTCAATGAAATAAACCCCAATACCAACTCCAGTGAACTTTCTTTATTTGTAACAAAATCATGGGAAATTTCATATTCACGGTTTTTTTTCATATCAATTCGATTCTTTCGGAAAAATTCGCGATCCGCAACATTTATTCTGCCGTTTGAAATGAAATCATAAGTTACGAATGAACTCAATTTTCCAATTTTCATGTCACTATTTTGGTCTAAGCAGCGATTTTATTTCCCTTTTGTTACGCGCTTGTGTTTCAAGCGGTAACATTACTCAACTTTCGTTACTCGACTTTCGTTCTGGCATTTCGTTCCAGGCAGTACAAAATGTTACTCAATTTTCGTTCCTGAATTTCGTTCCTATCGGCAATGTTACTCAACTTTCGTTCCTGAATTTCGTTCCTGGCGGTAACGTTACTCAACTTTCAATAGTAAATGGCCATTTTTGGAAAATTTTCCACGCTCCCTCACCCCTTTTTCCAGGAAGTGCACGTGCATGTCCCCCTCCCCCTTCCGCCCCTCGGCGGCATTCCTTTTGAAGAGGACTTCGGCGCGCTGGGGGGCCCGCTGGGGTCCAGGGTCTCAAAGTTAGGGTCCGAGGGTCACAGGAAGTGGGTGGTGGGTGGAAAATGGGTGATGGTAAAGTGAAATAACTATATAACGCGCAATTTATAGGATTACATAAATTATTTATTCAGAAATTATTCTTATTTTCTAGGATACATAATTTTCTTAATTGGAAAGGATGATGATGATGATGATGATTATTATTATTATTATTATATGTTCCTAGCTTGTCAAGCTAAGAGGCTATTCCAGAATTCACTGCAGACAAATCAAAAAACGATGGCGTAGTATATGACAAGACTCTAGGAATTTTTTTCAGATTTTTTGCGATATTTTTAGACCTAGCCAAAACGATTCAAAAATCTTATGGGATGATGACCGTGGAGAGAGGGATAAAATCAATATCCCTGATTTTATTGAGAAGATATTCACATTATTATTCTAAAAGTCCAGCACATGTTCCCAAACGACTGACGAATGAAGCAAATGTTTTATCACGGTCCTCGGGTCATTTTTCATTAAATTAAAAAGCCCGATTATCGCTCAAAACAGGGATTTTTAGGCATGTCTCAATGCCTCACAACGTGTCGAATCCTTTCCTGATTCTCTGAAATGATTATTCAACTATCTCTCCATCGTCTCGTGAAACAATGACTATTTTGTCTTATACCCAATCAACGAAAAACGCAAAAGAAAATTCAGGATTTTTCGGAGGGTGACAAGTGCTTGGATTAGATGGTGCCATTATGAAAGCCATATACCTGAAATGGAGAAGGTCAGTCCGCTGGCTCGCCCTCCCCTCGATAGGGACTAAGACTTTTATTACCCTCAATATATCATAAACTGCCTTTTTGTTTCTAGAATAATATTTTTTATTATTTCACGTTTTAAATAACAAAATTCACATGATGGTATCACGCGTATTCCGACGATAATAACAAAACTTAAATGGAGGAAATATCTTTATTTGAAGAGNTTTTCGGAGGGTGACAAGTGCTTGGATTAGATGGTGCCATTATGAAAGCCATATACCTGAAATGGAGAAGGTCAGTCCGCTGGCTCGCCCTCCCCTCGATAGGGACTAAGACTTTTATTACCCTCAATATATCATAAACTGCCTTTTTGTTTCTAGAATAATATTTTTTATTATTTCACGTTTTAAATAACAAAATTCACATGATGGTATCACGCGTATTCCGACGATAATAACAAAACTTAAATGGAGGAAATATCTTTATTTGAAGAGATGACTGGTCTTTACGCAATGCCCCCTTCTCGTATGCCCTAGAATAGTAATGGTGTTTTCTTCATGTTCTGCTTTTGCTTTCCATGATGAACAATCAAAATTCCTCTGGATTCTTTATCCAATTTCACGCAATCCAAATTTATAAACAATTTAATTGTTTAAACTGAGTTGGCGCAGGAAGTATTGATAATGAACGACAATACTTCAAGCTCCGTAAAGTTGGGCAGCCAGAGTACCGATATCGACACGTTGACTATGTCAAAATTACCTGCTTTTTACCTGCTTTTCTTCTGGACAAACCAAAAAAAATCTGCACATTTTTTTTCCCGAACAAAATTGATTTAAAAAAATAGGACGTCAAGCTAGGCGGCTAGATTAACGCGAGTCGGTCAGTGAGTGGCGAAAAAAAAGTACTATTTATCTGCTTGGTTTCTGCGAAAAAAGTAAACTGGAAGTAATGATTCTTCTGGAGATATCTACATACTGGGCTGAAGCCACAAAGCAGGTGACTAGGAGACTCACAGAAAATGATTGAGAAGCTTCTACGAATTATCTGCTTCATTTCTGAGCTAACTAGGAAAATTCTGCTTCACCTACAAACCTCTGAATCTACAATGATAATTCAAGGCCCAATACTAAATGGCTTCCGGGGGCCTTAACCTGAGACAATGGCTTCAGCGAATTATCTGCTTCAATTCTTAGCCCACTAGAAAATTTCTGCTCCACTAACACACCTCCGAATCTGCGAGGATTATTCAAGGCCCAATCCAAAATGGCCTCCGGGGGCCTTTGCCTTAGCCAATGGCTCCAGCAAATTATCTGCTTCAATTCTTAGCCCACTAGAAAATTTCTGCTCCACTAACACACCTCCGAATCTGCGAGGATTATTCAAGGCCCAATCCAAAATGGCCTCCGGGGGCCTTTGCCTTAGCCAATGGCTCCAGCAAATTATCTGCTTCAATTCTGAGCCCACTAGAAAATTTCTGCTCCCCTAATAAACCTCTGAATCTACAATTATTGTTCAAGGTCCAATTCAACAAGGTCTCCGGGGGTCGTTGCCTGAGACAATAGCTTCAGCGAATCATCTGCTTCAATTCTGAGCCAACTAGAAAATTTCAGCTTCACCTACAAACCTTTGAATCTACAATTATTGTTCAAGGCCCATTTCAAAATGCCGAGGAGGCTATTTTGAATTGGGCCTTGAATAACCCCTGCAGATTGAGAGGTGTGTGAGTGAAGCAGAAATTTTCTAGTGGGGTCAGAATTGAAGCAGATAATTCGTAGAAGCTTCTCAATCATTTTCTGTGAGTCTCCTAGTCACCTGCTTTGTGGCTTCAGCTCAGCATGTAGATATCTCCAGAAGCTTCGGCAGCAGTGAGTTTTGGTGTACTATGTCTGGTATAATAAAAGTAACATTCCAAAACTTGTCTTTTGGAAGGCAACTGATTTCCACAAATTTACGGTGTACTGTTACCAATCAAAGGAATCGTTGTTTCTGGTTGCGTGGTAGGCATATTGGCACTCGTTTATTTTTCACAATTCAAATCACGGGAAACGATGAAGTAGCAATCACTATGATGTTGACTGTTGGGAAGTCTTCCTCTGACTGACCGCCAATGCTTACGAGAGAATTTCTTCAGAAGATATTTCGTCAAAAGAACTAAATGAGCAGAGGACACCGACTCGTTAGCGTAAGTGAAGAATGGGAAAAATGTTTGGCTTTTCGCTCCGTAAATTAGTTTCAGATTCAACGTTTGCCTGACCCACAGGTAATATTCGCCTGTACACCATAAATGATGTCCGAGTTAGAATCACAAAAATTCCATTCTGAGAAAATTGTTTATAAGCCTACTATTCGGGGGCGTATTTCAGTGTCCACTGACTGGGGGATTCGATGACTTTTACTCGTAGCTATATATTCACGAGGGTGCTTAACGCATTTTGAGCATAAAAATAGAAGGAATAAGTTTCTTTTCCCTAAAAACTTTCTTATTATTTAAAGTTTTGTTTACGTAAATTTTTTTTTTCAATGCTAATAAATACTTTTTTAATTATAACTGCATTTGTTTTTTTTATGACAGAATTCTGTTCAAACTGATTCTATCGATTCAAATAGATTGTTTCTTTGATTTCATAAAATTGTTTCTTCCAATTAAGTAGAACTTTATTTGATACTAAAAATACACAAATTAGAGGGTAAAACGGGGTGAACTAGGCCATGGGGTGAAATGGACTGTTTAATCGTAAAATTCATCTTTAAAAGACTAAAATCTACTCGGTATATTATTTGGAACGGTTTCATTGTGTTTTCAGAGGCCCAAACATCAAGCGGGGTGTTTTTTTGAAGATTAGGCCCTTTGCAGTCCCCCCCCCTGCCCTTTGCCGTACCTGATTTATTTGATCCAAATAAACGTTCATTCTGAACGAACAAACCATTCATTTGATTCCAATAAACGATGTATTTGGAATGAATAAACAGTTCATTTTTTCAAATAATTATTTTTATTTGATTTAAATGAGTAATTTTTCTGGGTGTGGTCTCAAATAAAAACGTGAATAAGAAATTTTGTCGCATAAAAAAATGGATATAATATTTATCAACTATTCTGATGGTTGAGAAATAATTTTCAGTGTCTCAGTTCAGATAGTCTCGTGAATAAGCATAGGCAGACCTTCCATGTCCGAAGATGCTCACTCTTAGTACCTGGAGAAGGATTGTCATAAAGCCATAAAGCCATTTGACTTTTCACCAACCTCCTTAGTGGCAAATTGCCACTAGTTCAGATATTTTTGTAGAATTTTAAATCGTTTTGGGTAGGTCTAAAAATATCGTAAAAAATCCGAAAAAATTCCTTTAGTCTTGTCATATATTACGCCATCGTTTTTTGATTTGTCTGTAGTGAATTCTGGAATAGCCTCTTAGCTGGGCAGGCTAATGTAAAAGTAATGTAATGTAAATGTAATTTAATGTAATGTAAATGTAATGTAATGTAATGTAAATGTAATGTAATGTAATGTAAATGTAATGTAAAAGAGTGCACTAAGCGGCTCTCGAGAGCTCCGACTACACCTCGGACGCCGCGCAGTAAGCGAAGCGATACATTCTATTCCTAATCGCTCTGCAGCNAGTCTTCCTCTGACTGACCGCCAATGCTTACGAGAGAATTTCTTCAGAAGATATTTCGTCAAAAGAACTAAATGAGCAGAGGACACCGACTCGTTAGCGTAAGTGAAGAATGGGAAAAATGTTTGGCTTTTCGCTCCGTAAATTAGTTTCAGATTCAACGTTTGNTTTTCACCAACCTCCTTAGTGGCAAATTGCCACTAGTTCAGATATTTTTGTAGAATTTTAAATCGTTTTGGGTAGGTCTAAAAATATCGTAAAAAATCCGAAAAAATTCCTTTAGTCTTGTCATATATTACGCCATCGTTTTTTGATTTGTCTGTAGTGAATTCTGGAATAGCCTCTTAGCTGGGCAGGCTAATGTAAAAGTAATGTAATGTAAATGTAATTTAATGTAATGTAAATGTAATGTAATGTAATGTAAATGTAATGTAATGTAATGTAAATGTAATGTAAAAGAGTGCACTAAGCGGCTCTCGAGAGCTCCGACTACACCTCGGACGCCGCGCAGTAAGCGAAGCGATACATTCTATTCCTAATCGCTCTGCAGCAGTGCTCCCTCTAACCAGAGGGTGAGCTCTACTGCAGTCCAGAATCATGCTGCCTAAATAGGCGGAGGGACCCAAGGATGACAGCCTTCTGCATCTGGCCAGCCAATATAGAGGCATTCCGCCTATATGCTGGGATCATTTCAAGCGCAGATACAAAGGATTGTTTCATTCCGCCGAGAGAACCAATAATGAGGACAATCAGCTTGACCCTGAACCCCCGGTTCAACTGACGTAGCTCGAACAAGAGTGGCTGATATTTGAGCCGCTTCTCCTCTTTCTTCATTGATATATTAATTCCGGCAGAAGCCGAGAACTCAATAACATAGATGATTTTGTCATCAAAATCGAAGAGCACGATTTGAGGCTTCGTCGCAGTGATAGGCTTGATGGTCGCAAACGAAAAATTCCAGTAAATCTTACACCTTTCATTCCCGGCGACGGACTTAATATCCCCTGGCGCATCAGGCAGCATCGGCGTCTTGTCTATCCCATAAGAGTGCCGCAAATGATACTACAGCACCCTCAAAGCCGCATTATGACGGTAGATGTAACTCGTGATCAGGGATCGGCATAATTGTAAATGATAATTAATATTATTTGATTACTTGGATAATCCATAATTCGAGGGGATGATTTTTCAATTAATTAAGCACTGAATAATCTGTAGCGAAAATGACCAACTATTTTGCTAATCGACAATTGGTTCCAATCCTCAACCATTTTTTGATAAATGAATAAGCACCCTTCAATTATTATCAATTGTTAATCAAAATAAATAATTTACCGATTAATATGTCAACTGTTAATCACGTTTGATAAGTAGATAGGCAGTGCCGCTTCTGGACCAATTTGACCTTGAGAAACGAGTCATCAGGTCCAGAGCGGGGAGGGCGGAGGGGGGGGGTAGAATGTTCTAGAAGTTTTGGCTAGGGGCTGGTGCTGGGAGGGGGAGGGGGTGCTAGAAGGTTCGGGTAGGGTCTGGCGCGGGGAGGGAAGTGGTAGAATGTTCTAGAAGATTCCGGGGGGGGGGTGAGCAAGGTTCATGAGGGTCAGATAGCCGCCGTGAGGGAGGGGGCGAGGTGAACGAGGTAATTAAATACTGCAGGTTTGGAAAACGTTTGCTATACATTTTTTTTCGAATGTTCTAGAACTAATTATGATTCATGAGGGTCAAGCAGTTATAGGTGCATGAGTTGAGTATGGTAGAATGTTCTAAAAGTTTCCGGTGCGGGAATGAGCGACGGTCATGAGGATCAGACAAACATTGTCGGAGCAGGGCCAGGGGCGAGGGGGCGAGGAGAGTGCGGCCAGGAGAAGGCTAGGAGAACGGGGGCGAGAAGATTATTACGAGGAGAAACATTGAATGTAATTTTGAGAACGTTTGTCATACTTTTTCGGAATTTTCTAGAATCTTTGGGCTAATTGGTGTAGGATATGGGAAGAAATTTTGATCTGTAAATTAATTTAGAAAATAAAAATTTAAATATATAATTCAATGTATATTTATTGTTGTAATCGAATCATAAAATAATACAAAAAATTCACACGTTCTCGAGTACTTTACAAAAGAAATAATCCTTTTGCATAGGTACAAAATTGTGAAATGTTGTGCTTTTGCAGTCATCATTGTCTCTTCCGTTCTCGGATGTGACGTGATAATGTTCACGACATTTACGACAACCAGCGATATCCGCATCTCGTTTCAATGTTTCTGGCAATTTCTCCCAGATATCTTCAATACTATGAGAAGCAAAAACAAGTAAAAATTCCTTCGGGAAGAATGAGATATCTTCTGCACTCATTTGATGTAAACTCATATGTTTACAGAACATTTTCAAAGATCGATCCAGACATGCGATACAATTTTTTAAATACCATTTCTTCAGTTGTTTGACATTCTCGAGAGCACATATGTATTTGACAAAATGATGATTATGATTGCGGTGAGAGCATTCTGGGCGTGTTAAGTTAGTTAACGTTTCATAACGTAGAAATAATATTTTTCATATGTAATGTATATTGGTCCACGTTTAATAATCAAATTGGAACTTTACATAAATTACAAATTTCATTATTCTGGAAAATAATTGGATGATTAACGAAAACAAACATTCAATTTTCAATTTCAATGAATAATTTATTCAACACATTGTTTCTAACAGAACAATGTCAATTTTCAGCGTACATTTTTATGATAGTAATGACATGGAATGAGGATTATATGCGTAGTTATGTTCAATCGTCGTCCAGTGTCACAAACTCGCACTTGTTGAATTTCTTATCAAGGAAACGGAGGAATAAATTTCCTTCTTTTGCAATGGTTTTGTAGGCTCTTCTCCAGGAAAGCTGTTGAAATGCATTCTGGAAGCCAAATCGGGAAACTGTCAACCACACCACGATTTTCGTTCCATAACAGGTTTTCACCTCCTTGAAAGTGTTGACTTGATAGAGTTTTTGAATTTCCAAGTCTGCAATTTTCTTTGTTGGTAGCAGATGCTCCATACGACAAATCTTGTTCATCTTGTCGCACGTGAATATCTTCTGCCTCTTTGTAGTCATTGTATCTGGAAACAATGCAGAATGGAAGCTAACTATTGTTGTTATTTCCGAAGATGATTCTAAATATTTTCAATGCCGAACCACAATACTTACTTAGTTTTGGAAATTGTTTCTTGCGGGTAATTTTCTTTCCAAAATCCTCTCCTTTCATGAATGAAGTTTGTGAAATCGCTCGATTTTGTTTCTTCAAGAGTTCATGAAGTACTGAGCTGGCGCTGGGGGTCGGTCGTATTTAAAGGCCTAGGGGGTGTTCAAGCATGTTCCACTCAAGGTCGCTTCGATGATGAGTCACTAACTGGAATTATTCATCCTTTTGTGGAATGTTCTTGAATGGAACCGAGTGCAATAATGAATAACATGATATTATGAGGAATTTCGTCGCGTTCAGGATTTTCTTTTTGAATTCACACCTCTCTATAATTGAGAAACATGTGTTTTCACCCTTGTGATTGACATTGAAACTCGAAAGTTGTTTACTGCACAAATTCTTCATCAATCGAGAACATTCCTCAGGAAATATTTTTTTCCATTTCTTCGCGGGCATCAGAATATTCTTGATTGCTAAACGATTTGCGCAACAAATGAGTTTCAAGGTCAACTTTGAAAACATAAATTGGTCAAAATTGCTGTAGCTAGCCTTGAAACTTATTTACTGCACAAATTTTTCATCAATCGAGAACATTCCTGAGGCAATAGATTTTTTTTTTTCATTTCCATCGGTGCATCAGAATGTTCTCGATTGTTCAACAATTTGTGCAGCAAATGAGTTTCAAGGTTGACCTTAAAAATCTAAATTGTTTGATAACGCCATAGTTAGCCTTGAAACTTTTTTACTGCATAAATTGCTCATCAATCGAGAACATTCCTCAGGCACGAGATATTTTCTTCAATTACTTCTGATGCATCAGAATATTCTCGATTGTTAAATAATTTGCGCAACAAACGAGTTTCAAGGTTGACCTTGAAACTCGTTTATTTCATGGATTGTTTATCAATCGGGAATATTCCTAGGGAATATAAATTGTGTTCGATATCTTTTGATAAATCAGAATATTCTCAGATGCTAAACAATTTCCGTAAAAAAACAACTTTCAAGGGTGCCCTGGTGATTGCTTAAAAATGATTTGTTTAAATGTACTTTATCCTTTCGGTGAGAATTAAACGATGAATCATCCGATAAATTGGTTGACATTCGAGAAAATTGTCAGCTGTCACCGTAATAATAATAACAATCCTGAACTATTTATGACTGTCATGGACAGTCTTGCATTTTTATACTGCGCAAATTGTTCAACAATCGAGAACATTCCTCAGGGAATAAATATTTTTTTATCGCTTCCGATGCATTAGAATATTCTCAATTGCGCAACAAATAATTTTCAAGGTTAACCTTGAAATTGTTTACTACGTGAACCTCCCTATAAATTGGGATGGGAAACAACCCTTGCGCAGTTACTTTTTAGCGCCGAGGTTGAGCAGAAGTCCATATGAACATCCTAAAAATCTCATAATGGAGTTCCCAAAGACATTAAATATCTATGCTGATTTTTTACATACATTTATTGAGTATTTGTTTGGACATTCTGATGTTGATTTTTTATATTTATCTTTTGGTCTGAAAGTTGTTCGAAAGCTATTGTGTACATCATGGATGCAAAAACGTGTCTACGAGTGGTGAAGATTATTGAAAATGCATATAACAATGCACCCGCTGCGGACGCTGAACAATGGATTGCATGGTGTCATCATTTCATCAGACTTTATGGAAAAGTGTTGAAGAAGAAAGGCAATGATCTTTACGTCGGGAGAAAAATGAGAATTCAAACCATTCTTTCCTTCCTCCATACATATTGTACAAAATTCAAGGACAAGAAGAAACGTCGTGGTGGAAGAATTGGTAGTCGATCAGAACGCAGAGTGAAAGACAGGGTGCTGTGGAGAGACTTAGACTCTGCTTTTGCGGGGCGAATTAGAACAGCTGCAATTGTCAATTTACGTCATAAAGATCTTGAGCCTTTTCTGAAGGATGCAAAGTCATTAACCGTTGTATTGTGGAATCATCAATCTATCATCAAATATGTACCACTAAGCTACCGGGAACCATAGAAATTCACTCTCAAATTCACCTCATACACCGCCTAACCTCCGTCAGGCATTAAAGAATTCTAAGAGAATTAGAATTTAGAGAGAAAAAATTTCCGCTCCACCGAGCCGGGAATCGAACCCCGGTCTCCCAGATACGCGCTGGGCACTCTTACCGACTAAGCTACCGGGAACCACAGAAATTCACTCTCAAATTCACCTCATACACCGCCTAACCTCCTTCAGGTATTAAAGAATTCTAAGAGAATTAGAATTTAGAGAGAAAAAATTTCCGCTTCACCCAGCCGGGAATCGAACCCGGGTCTCCCAGATACGCGCCGGGCACTCTTACCGACTAAGCTACCGGGAACCACAGAAATTCACTCTCAAATTCACCTCAAACACCGCCTAACCTCCTTTAGGCATTAAAGAATTCTAAGAGAATTAGAATTTAGAGAGAAAAAATTTCCGCTTCACCCAGCCGGGAATCGAACCCGGGTCTCCCAGATACGCGCCGGGCACTCTTACCGACTAAGCTACCGGGAACCACAGAAATTCACTCTCAAATTCACCTCATACACCGCCTTACCTCCTGCAGGCATTAAAGAATTCTAAGAGAATTAGAATTTAGAGAGAAAAAATTTCCGCTTCATCCAGCCGGGAATCGAACCCGGGTCTCCCAGATACGCGCCGGGCACTCTTACCGACTTTTAAGCTACCGGGAACCACAGAAATTCACTCTCAAATTCACCTCATACACCGCCTGACCTCCTTTAGGCATTAAAGAATTCTAAGCGACCATTACCTAAGCATTTACAGTCACAGAAAGCTGTAGTTAATGTGAAGAATGACGATGAGTTTTGTTTTTTGTGGGCTATTATAGCAGCTCTTCATCCTGCTACATCTCATATTGATCGAATGAGCTCATATCCTCACTATTCTACAGCAACGTTACCAGATAAAATGACCAAGCTTAAATATTAAGGCTTTGATTTTCCAATGAAATTAAAAAATATCCCTAAGTTCGAGGAGTTGAATCGATTAACAATTACTGTTTATGGCGTAGAAGCGAAGGAAATCGCCCCTCTTTACTTAAGTAAACAACAATCTCACTGGCCAACAATTCATCTTCTTCTACTTTGTAGCAATATGTATGTAGATGATGATATACAACCCGTTTACCACTTCGCATGGATCCGAAATATATCTCGATTGATAAGCTCACAAGTTTCGAAGCATAAACATTATATAGAGTTTTGTGATCGATGTTTCATTTTGTCAATGAAAAATCCTTTGAGAATCACCGAGTTGATTGGTACAATATTAACAAGTATAAAATGTCTCTACCTGACGATGGGAATAATATCTTGAGTTTCAAAAATTATAAGTATAAAGAGATGGTCTCATTCGTAATTTATGGCGATCTTGAATGTATCCTTGCATCAACGGAGAACGAAGCCATGTATCAGAAACACATCCCTCATAGCGTAGCTTTCTATTTACATTGTTCTTTTGATGAAAATGTATCAGAATTCAAAATCAAACGAGGAACGGACTGTATTGAATTGTTCATGAATGAGTTGCAACGAATAGCTTACCAAGTTGATCTCTCCCTAAAGACAATCATTCATATGGAGCCATTGATACCTGAACAGGCATTTGAATATGCTAAAGCACAAATATGTCATATTTGTGAAAAACCATTCGTTGGAACTGATTCAAAATATCGCGATCATTATCATTTTACGGGTAAATATAGAGGCCCAGCACATCGCAAATGAAACTTGAATTATAAGAACTATCATGTATTTCCAGTAGTATTCCATAACCTCTCTGGTTATGATGCACACTTCCTGATCAAAGCTTTAGCAACTCGATTCGAAGATTCTATAAATTTTCTTTCAATTAACAAAGAGAAATATATTTCATTCACGAAAAAAGTTGAAGGTACTGCAGTTGACCTAAGATTTATTGATTCATACCGGTTCATGGCAAGCAGTTTAGAGAAGTTGGCATTATATCTGAATAATACAAATAAATTTATCACACGTAAATATTGTGATAATGATCAGAAGAAATTTGAATTGTTAACGAGAAAAGGAGTATTTCCCTATGAATACGTATATTTGTGGGAGAAATTTGATGATAGAAAATTACCAGCAAGAGAACAATTTTATTCCAAACTGAATGACGAGGATATTTCCATGGAGGATTATATATGCGCTCAAGAAGTGTGGAATACATTCAATATTAATTAATTAATCATCAATTAATCAATTAATCATTAGGAGAATACTCAGATTTGTATCTCACAACCGATGTATCACGTTTAACTGATATCTTTCAAAATTTTAGCCTTACCTGTTTATCTGTTTATAAACTTGATCCCTTGCATTATTATACAGCGCCTGGGTTAGCATTTGATGCAATGCGGAAATGCACAAATGTAAATCTTCAACTGTTAACCAATATTGGAATGCATTTATTTATCGAGATAGGTATCCGAGGAGGTGTCGCTCAGTGCTCTCATCGACACGCTCGTGCTAATAATAAATATATGGGTAAAGATTTTGATACGCATAGAGAAGCATCCTATCTAATGTATTTTGACGTTAACAATCTGTACGGTGCAGCTATGTCAGAATATTTACCTTATAGATCTTTTAAATGGGTAGATCCATCTACTGTGGACATTACTCATATCTGTAATGATTCGAACGAAGGTTATATTCTTGAGGTTGACTTGGAGTATCCTCGTAATCTTCTTGAAACGCATAAAGATTTAGCCATTTGTCCAGAACATTTCATTCCACCGAATAAAAAAATCTCAAGATTGATCTGCACGCTACTTACGAAGAAAAATTATGTTATACACTACAAAAATTTGAAACAATGTTTAAATTTAGGGTTGAAGTTAATGAAAATCCGTCGTATACTGAAATTTAATCAAGCCCCATGGTTGAAACCGTACATTGATATAAATACAAAATTACGGAAAAAATCGAACAATGAATTTGAGAAAAACTTTTTCAAGCAAATGAATAATGTTGTTTTTGGAAAAACCATCGGAAATGTACGGAAACAAAGAGATGTGAAACTAATTACAAAATGGGAAGGAAGATATGGAGCTAAAGCCCTAATCGCTCAGCCGAATTTCCATAGTTGTACTATATTCGATTAAATAAATGATCTAGTAATTATCCAATCAAACCGCACTAGAATGTATTTCAACAAACCAATTTACGTTGGATTTTCAATCCTAGATCTATTCAAAATATTCATTTATGATTTTCATTATGAATATGTGAAAAAAAAATTTGGTGACAGAGTGAAATTAATGTATACTAATACCGATAGTTAACTGTATGAATTCAGAGTGCCTGATATATACGAATAGCAGTGATAAACAAAAATTTGACACATCTGATTATCCCAAAGATAATGTCTATGGCATTGAACTTGCTAATAAGAAAAGGTTAGGACTTATGAAAGACGAATGTAATGGAAAAATAATCAGTGAGTTCATAGGTCTTCGAGCTAAATTATATACGTTTCGAATTCACGGGGATAAAAACGAAAAAAAACGTGCGAAAGGTGTCAAAAGTTCTGCTTTGAAAACTATCACATTCGACGATTAACGAAAAATCGTCTTGAGTTGGCAAGATGACAAAAGAATAATCTGTAGGAATTTAATTGATACTGTACCATACGGTTATTTTGATGAATAAAAAGACACATTTTCTGATATAACCGATATTTTAATCTTTATTCTTTCAATAAAATATTACATTTATGAGAGTTTACAAATCATCTTCATCTATCCAACTGTTGTGAGAACTATCAAAACCTAACCACTTGACGAAAACTCTGTTTCCACGCCTTTGAAGCACTTTTTCTACAAGGTAAACGTCAGGATAAGTCACTCTCGTTAATTCCTCTTGATAAAATCCGCCTTCGATGGGCTTCTCTTCATAATCGAGTTTATATGTCACCGGATTGGTGTTCACGACTTCGCTTATTGTAAATATCTCTGTTGTCCAATTGGGTGTATAACCTCTCTCAAAAACATTCTTGTACTTGCTAATGCGCACCTTATCTCCAACTTTGAAATTGATTTTGCGCGTGCGATGAGCTTTCAATTTTCCATAAACATATCGTAAGAGATACTTTTCATGTGCAGCAGTGACATTTTTGGGTTTCATGTGGACCGTCCGGTGTTTGGTATTGTTATAAGACTGAACAAGAGTCTTGACTAGAGGAATCCACTTGTATGTTCCTTGTAAGCTAAATTGTTTCCACATTTTCGCTTTGAGGCTACGATTGAATCGCTCACAAATTGATGCTTTGAGGTTACTAAAGATTGAGTACATCACGATTCCATAATCTTTCATGAGCTTCTTGAACTCACTGTTGTAGAATTCCTTGCCACGATCCACATGCAATTTTTGCGGTACGCGACCTTGCTTCAATACAGACGCCATAGCATTAGTAACATCTTACCCATTTTTCGTCTTCGTTGGCACCGCTCAAGCATATTTCGAGAAAATATCGATGATTGTTAAGAGGTTTTGTAACCGTTGTTCTCATGGGCATAAGCAGTCATATCAACAAGGTCTGCCTACCAGGTTTCATCCAGCGCCCGCATGTTCACATGCCTACCCTAGTGGAAAAACCTAAGGCAGAGGCGTAACATGCCTGATCAGAATTTCGGATCGGACTTGATCAGTTTCTGATCGAGACCTGAACAGAATTTCCACTCGGGTACGTGGATAACTTCTTCGAGCTGGTCTATGAAGTTCCTCTACTACTACCGCTTTTGTGTCCATTCTCCAATGCAATTAAACGTTTATCCAAGTTAGCAATTATTTCAGAATTACGCAACGCCAAGTCTTGATTTGTATCCTCTTGAATTCTTTTCAATTGGTTCGTGATCATTGGTTGCAGACCATCAAGGATTGACTGAATCTGACGAGAGACAGATTCTTTCAATGTTGTTAGTTCATCGCTCAAATGCCTAATGGTCTTTGAATGATCGATCAACCGTTCTTGTACTTCCTCTTCATCTACACGTTTTTGTCTCATAGTCGCCAAAAAATTTTCTTGAAATGATTGGATCATTATTTGAATTCCATCAATTCTCCCACCCATAGATCCAGTGACATTATATATAAGACGAATCTCCTCTCTCATCATATTGCGCATTATTTTCAAGGAAACTGCATCATAGTCCTCTACAGAATCAGCTAAATTACACAGTCTGCGATGATCCATATCATAGTGTCCATCGGGAGTAACTTAATAACCTTCTCCTGGAGGACCCCGAGTACCGGAAGTCCTCACAATACTCTTACTCAACTGACGTCCAAACATGTCAACACTCATATTTCAAATGATGAATTATCATTCCCACAGTCTAATAAATAATGCCGGCCTCACGCAATTCTTCCATTATTGACATAATTTCGTGTGACTTATATTTCCAGCTGATTGTGATGCCATAAGCAATCGGAGTCTATCCACTAACTCATTTGGATCATCCCAATATACATAGTCCATTTTTTTAGGTTTTATTGATGCAATCATATGATGAGGAAGCGCTGTTCCAGTTTTCTTGGAGTCAATGAGATTTGCGATAATATTGTGATATTTCATGCTGCTGCTTGTTCGAATAGCTCCACTAGGCTTGTACCACATTCGATGAGCATTTGTACTCCGTATGATATTACCGTAAGTATGTTTATCAGTTTCGGTTATGAGAATCATGTTAGGTGACTTCTTAAGGATCAATTCAATTAGACCAGGATTTAATGTATATTCCTCACCTTTGAGGGTCATTGAATTTCCATGAAAAGTGACCACAGAATCACCAATCTTCATATTATTTTTCAAAGAACGAACACCATATTCTGTATCCAAATCAGTCTTCTCACGCTCTGTATCGTATCGATCTAGATACGTTTGAAGAAGCTTGTGTGAAGCTATAGGAGATTCCGGCTTCGTTGATGAAATACGATCAGTTGGATTCATAGCTTTTATTGGGGATATTTTTTTCACAGGGGTGCTTGTAAGTTTGCTTTCTAAAACAGATGAGCGTTCTTCTAGAGATTCATATTGAGAAGGACTCTCATAGTCATCATCCATATCTTTCTGCATTCGAACAGTAGTACCAGCTATCTTCCTCTTTCTTCGCTTCTTATTTGAAGATTCCTTCATTACCGACTGATCCACCAATTTCTCGAGCGGAGTTATTACTGGTTTGAGTACTTCACTCATAGCCTTCTCAGTGGTTTCTCTACCCAATTTTATCATTTTATGCTTGCGGCGAATAGCACCACTCGCTTGAGTGATATTCCGCAAAATATTCGTCTCCTTCTTCAAATTTTCGCTCTGCATGTTAACACGGGTGTAGTTGTACAACAACTATTCTCAATTCCTTTGAATAGTGTATATTTATCTTTTCATGAAGCAATCGAATCCTTTTCGATACCGACCCTCATTGAGTTCACTATCTTTGTCAATTACTATGAAATTATATTTGCCTCCATTCCAGCATTTCGCACACAAATCCTTGAATTCTGTGAAGGAAATGTCAGTATTTACGTGATCTTCATTAATGTGCTTCAAATTCATCTCGTCTTGACGGAAAAGTATCAGTAAATTTGTATTGTCACGCACAAGATGTTTCGGTATACGAGTATATGTTTGACATAGATAGAAACTATCAACATCTCTATGTCGTCCCATGCAGAAAAATGCTCGCATATTATCTTGTTTTTCACATGCCACATCATCGAAAATCATGATGGAATTTGGCCGAGCATTTTCTGGTCTAATGACTTCATCATACTCACTATACGCAAAATGACCTATTCCCTTTATACCAGAGAGTAAACGTTTGAGAAACTGATATTTTGGTTGATTTAGAGATTTTGAATAAACATAGATATTCTCAAATCTCAAACCATTAGGGTGGACTATGAGAGCCAGTAGAGCGTTCGTCTTTCCACAATTTGAGGGTCCACAAATAACTGCTCGTACACTACTAGGTAATCGAGGTCCATGACGCCTTTTCTCACTTTTCTTCTTTTGCCTTAGGTTATCAAAATTCATTATTGGAAGTTGTGTATTCTGCTTCATGAATTTCATGGTTAATGACTGAGCAGAAATCTATAAATATCACTCATTTATAGATATCGGTGACATTCATTCGCTAGTAGTTGGCGTTGGATCAGTCTTGAAAGCATACACATGTTCAATCATGTCTCAGCGAATCATCTAGTCCCATATCCCTCTATGTTATAGCAATGCCTGGCAGAGACACTTATAAATACACACTATTTATCCCATCACACATCAGTTCTCATTTGGATATGAAAGGATACAAATGCAGGAGAGGGCGTCAAGGTAGAGGTTTAGTGAACAGTCTCATTAACAAACTTCCTGTTGAATTACATATACCAGGCTACCAGTATTGTGGTCCTGGGACAAAACTACAAAAACGATTGGAGCGAGGTGACCCTGGTATAAATCCACTTGACGCAGCCTGTAAAGAGCGCGATATAGCCTACTCGAAAAATCGAGATAACCTAACTGCATGACACGAAGCGGACAAAATTCTTACAGAGAGCGCCTTAAAACGAGTTTTATCGAAAGACGCAAGTTTGGCCGAAAAAGCTGCTGCTTGTGGTGTGGCTAATACTATGAAAGCTAAAACCTCCCTCGGAATGGGCATAAAAAAAATTCGCGGCAAAGGTGTTGCGAAAAGAAAAACAAAAAAAAAGGAAACGTGGTGGCGCTATAAAGAAGAAAAAGAAAGTCTCCTTGAGACAAATCATTCGAGCTGCTAAAACGTCTATGCGTCCGTGAACCGATGCTATCAAATCGGCTCTCAAAGGCGCACGTGAAGCAGTGAAGGAAATTGGTGGTAGAAAGCGAGTCCAATCACCTCGTATCTTACCTGTACCAGCCAAAATTGGGGGTGTATTACACTTCCTCATATCTCTTTTTGCCGGATTGAGTGCCACTGGAGTATTGGCTGGTGGCGCTGCTGGCATTGCTAAAGCCATTAATGATGCTAATGCGGCTAAGAAAGCGTTACAAGAGAGGATGAGGCATGACCAAACAATAGATTGCAATTGCAATTGCATTGGGCAAGGACTTATACTTGAAACCTTATAAAATAGGTTTAGATCTTCATTTAAAAAACGCATAAAGCTACCACACCGAGCCCTCATCGACGTTGATTTGTTAAAATACGCCAAAGCCATGAAAATTCCACACTTTCGTGGAGTATACATGAGAAACGAAATGCCCAAGACTAGTCCACACAAATACGAATCAGCCAAAATTAATCTTGATGATAGAGATGGACCTGGTACGCATTGGGTTGCATACAAAAAGCAAAAAAATAAAATTCTCTATTTCGACAGCTTTATTAATCTTGAACCTCCTCAAGATATGATAAATTATTTCGGTGTTAGTAGCATTGTCCTTATATATAAAGGAAAGCATAATTGCTGCCGAATGAAAACTGGAATTGAAGAATGTCGAATCGATTCACCGAAAGTCGAAGTCGAACGGACGTGTTCGATCATGAACGTATGAAACAGAAATAGAGTGTCGTTCGAATAAATTGCCACATGATGTTATCTTCAGAGTCATTGCGGCGGATGAAAGACGCATTCTCATGAGAACTTTCATGAGAATGAGCAATTCGGCCGCGACAGTGCTATTTACAAAAGCGCGCTAGAATTACAAATCGGATTTCTAACCTCGAATAAGAAACGAACACCGTGTATACATTAAATACATCAGTGCATATTTTCTATAATACACGCATTTGTTTATAATTAGTGGAATGGGAAATGATTTTTTGGTGATAAAAGTTACGAGCTGACAAGATTAAATTATAGATGATTAATGAACTTGAATGTCGAGAATGAATTAAAAAAAAATAGAAAATCTAAAAATATTCAATTTTAAATTTTTCATTCGATTTTGGTTATTCGATGGTTTGTTTAATGAAGTCAATACTTATATCACAAAATCAAATAATATTGATTTTTTTGCCATGGAATTAATTTTTGGTGAAATTCTGAAAACGGAAGAATTCGTTATAATTCAGGAATAGTACATTACATGCCCGAGCCTTGGAAAACAGATCACCGTCCTCCACGTGCAAGATTGCCTTCCGAGTCGAAGGCGAGGATGGGGTTTTTCAGGTCCCATTACACGAAAAAAATTATTCTTTCAGTGAAACATTGATTGCTATTGGATTATTTATATAAAAAACGATTGTGGTCTTCGAAAATTGTGATTTTCCAATCATTTCATTAGTGTATTTCAGAAAGTCGACTTCATTTTTTCCTAGCAATTATACTGTTGAAAAAAATTGAAATCCATGGATAGTTGAGTGGTAATTTTTAGGAGCAAGGCATTTAATTTAATTTGAGAAAGGAAAGTCATGAAATTTAAAAATTAACTGAAAATTTAATGGAATTCAACATTTCTTAACAGTATGAAAGTAAAAAGTTGCTTGAATTTTCATTTAAAACGTGAATATTCTGCACCTAATTACTTACTCTGTATTTTTGATTGAGAAACCAATTATAATTGTTCTAATCATTTAGGTCGGGGGCAATAGAATGATTCAACTTTCTTAATGTTGCGTTTACTAAGGTTTTCTCCAAAGTTGATTAGAATCAATAACTAGAATTATGAGTTTATTATGACATTTTTTACATGAAGTGCAGAAGAATCTGAATGCACTACAGTGCAAATGATGATAGATTTTTTCACGTTGAACAAAGAATAATAATAATATAGGAATAAAAGAAATTCAGTTATGAATGAACAGCTGTGGCTCAATATTCCATAACAGTAGAGAACAGGAATGATGATATTTTCATAATATCTGACACATTAACATGAATTTCAGATTCACAAAAAAGAATTCAGCAGAAGTCAAATTGTCATTTTACGTTTTAATTTCCAATTTGATGTTGAGAACATGAGGTGACAATATTCTAAATGAGGAATTATGTTGATGATATGAACAATAGATTAATTGAATTACCGAGTGAACTGATTGAAAAATTGTATCATGGTGTTGGCAAGCACTTTTACCAGAGTATCACTAAACATGGAATTCTGGTAATTTACTCGTCGAATTATGTTCGAGTAGAAATTGAATTGTAACTATGATTGAAATCTTATTCAGTGAGCAGAGGAATTAGCATATGCGCAGGTTATTCATTGCAATATAAATATTTCATAGTTAATAAATTGAGGCACATCATTTTCATCAGTTGCACTGCTTTTTGCAATGACAATGATTATGAACAATGAATGGAAGAAAGGAATTCTGAGTCCGACGAGAAAAAAGGCATAATGAACATTGCAGCCGGAATTGTGTTATAAATATGGTAACCCTTCAGCTCGACTAAGATAATAATCAAAAGTCGAAACTATTGAAACTGATAATATGAAAATTTTAGAGTAGGTTTTATCTTTTATGTGAGCACTCATCCAGAAATTGTTAGAAATTAATAAATACGTGTTTCAGCTTCGTTACAAAATCCATCTCTAAGGGGGTGAATAGGGAATGAATTATAGAAACTTCGAGAAAGGTTGCAGGTTTCCAGAAAATCAGAACTGTCAATTTTTTTTCCAAATGCAAGATAATTCGGGTGTTTTCCAAAAAATCAAGACAATTATGAGGTTTTCTGAAGAACTTTGAGACAATCTATGAAGTTTTTGAAAATTACAAAGCATTTACAATATCTCTCAAATATTCGAGGATTGTTGAATAAATAATGGGAAAACTCGAAATTGATAGGAAAGGGCGGCATTTTGCAAATAAAACTGATTTGAAGCAGTCATGAAAGCCCGAATACTGCATTCTAATTAATTGAAATGCGAAAGGAGGAAATAATTTGGTAATTCTTCGGATTTTCTCCACAATTCCACAAAATTTTTCAAGTTTCTTGAAAAAAATTCATATAAATTTCGAAAGATTATAAAAAATTTGAAAAAATTTCAGATGATTCATCAAAGTTTCAAGTTTATGACATAGTCGAATAAAATTGTGAAAAAAATCATGAATGAAGCGAAGAAACTTCGAATTAGCGAAAGAACATCAGGATTGACCCCATAATTTTTCTAGAAAAATAATTGAATACTTTTGTCAAGTTGTAAACGGAAATAAAGAGGGAGGCGAAGACAAAAAAATTATGGACTGTGAGAAATTTGATAATTGTCGTTTTGCACTCTGAAAATAATTTTGATTACAATAGTAATTAGAATTTCATTCAATGAGGACGGAAACTCAGAATTAGTGGATCACTTATTAAAATATTGAAATTGAACAAGCAATGAACCGAGACGCATTGTCTTCATGAACTTTAACACTCAATAGACTAAAACGACGATAAATCATTAATTTTCGAAAGAAACAAAAAAAGCAAAGGCATAATAAACGGGCATCAACGTCGCGGCCGCGGCGGCGCTAGTACGATATAATCATGAACGATATCAAGAGTATGATACAGTGATATGTGGGCATTTATATCTGAAATTTCTCGATGGAGAATTGATATAAAATCTGAACACATCGCTTCATAGACATCAGTTGAATGTTAACGATGATGAGTGAATCTTTCACCTTAACTCTATCAGGTACTTCGTCAGTGCTGGAGGCTCATTATTTTCCTCCTATCGAATTATCGCCATTGAAGAGTAACACTCTGGGACTCGCTGAACTACTAACTTTCAATTCGATTCCCAACATCGACATTGAAAACAATAAATTCTATGTCAGTGACAAAGTCATTGAGATACCGACAGGAAGCTATGAAATTGAAGATATCGAAAATTACTTGGTGGAGAAACTTGCTGAATATGGCATATCGATTAGCCTTAAACCTAACTAATAATACTTTGAAAAGTATCATCCAGTGTAGCCATCCGATAGATTTTGAAAAAGGAGATTCTATTGGTCGTTTACTGGGCTTTACACCAAGAATTCTTATACCTCATGTCACTCATGAATCCGATTTGCCAGTGGAAATTCTCAAGGTCAACTCACTGCGAGTTGAATGCAACATAACCACTGGAGGATACATCAATGAGTAAAGAGTACACACTATACATGAATTTTTTCCCACGGTCCCACCAGGATATAACATCATGGAAGTACCATCAAACATCATTTATCTTCCAATCGCTGTACAAGCAATAGATCATCTCCAACTGAAAATTGTCGATCAAGAAGGTCAACTGGTTAATTTCGGAGGAGAAATTATAACGATAAGATTACACATAAAAAGTTAATATGGGTATTATTTTCAATAATTATTTCCTCCAGGTCAGGAGGCAGTTATAAAAGCGAGTCATCATTCCCAATCGGAAACAGTCATCAAAAACCTCTCAAGGTGTTAACACCGCAGAATATCAAATTCCTAAAGAGTTTAGGTCTCAAATTTCGAAAAAGAAGGAGACAGTAAGAAAAAAAAATCGTACATTCTTCTGTTGTTGCATCATCAACTGCAATAAGCCATGGAAGAAATCCTGAAAATCCAAAAACCCATCATTTTTTTGAATCTATTGCGCATTATGAAATTCATGTGCACCAACCATTTGCGTCAGCAACTTTCAACAACAATGATGAAATTCGCATCGCTGTTCAACATCAAGATTTATGCTTGCTGCCGAGTACGAGTTCACTGCATATACATGGACGTTTGACTCAACCAAATAGACGAACCGTTACTCACACGAGATTAGTGAACAGTGCTATCCTTCATTTGTTTGAGGGGATACGTTATGAACTCAATGCTATTGAGATTGATAAGAGTAAGAACGTTGGTATCACATCACTTATGAAGAATTATATATCACAAACTCCAAGTCAAGCTGCTTTAATGGAAAATGCTGGTTGGATACTCAAGGATGATGAATCTACAATCGTTGATGATAATGGCTATTTTGATATATCCATTCCATTGATTATGGTATTGGGATTCGCTGAAGACTATGGACGAATCATTGTGAACGCTAAGCATGAGTTAATCCTAACACGAGGAAATACTGACGTCAATTCAGTTATCCAGCAACAAGCAGATGAAGTTGTAGCTGAAGCATTTAAACTCTCTCTCGATAAGATAGAGTGGATGATTCCCTACATCAAAGTAGCTGATTCTAGGAAGATCAAGTTGTTGAATTACATTTCTAAGGATGCACCTATTCCGATCAGTTTCCGAGCTGGGGAATTATATGAGTACCCACTTTTATCAGCTACCTCTAAACATATCTGGGTGGTGAAGTGTTCAACACAACTGGAGAAACCTCGATATGTCATCGTGGGATTTCAAACTAACCGCAAAAATCAAGCTAATAATAATGCTAGCCGTTTTGATCATGGCAATATTCGTGATATTAAGCTATTCCTCAATTCACAAAGTTACCCGTATGCTAATTTGAATCTTGATATCCCTCATAATCAATACGCATTGCTTTATGACATGTACACTAATTTCCAAAATTCTTACTGACGTCAATTTAGCTAATAATTTTCATACACAAACGACAGCTTATTGTTTGATTTTGCATGATCGTATAATTGAGTACAATCCAATTAGTGGAGGAGTAAAAAAATTAATTTAGACACATACAATAATTATTGGTGCCAATTTGTTTATTGTATAATATAAAAATGATCAATAAAGAACAAAAAAATATTTATGTGCATGATTATTTATAAAAGATTTTTCTTTGTTTATAAAATATTCCTGATCGGTATGGTTGTTGTTGCAGTCGATAGTGGCATCTTCGTCTCTTTTTTACTCGTCTATGCTCTTCACGAGATCGCTTCTCGCTTATTGTTTCTAACTTATCACCATCATCGATATCCGATGAAGTACTAGATACTGGTTCGTTCTCCTCTTGTGTCGAGTAATTGATTTTGATTCTTTCTTCAACTCCCACTTGTCTACGACGTTGAACAAGTTCAAAATTTCCTTGTAGATCGAGGAAATCTTGGAGAAAATGCCATGCCGTTTGTGGTGGATAATCACCCCAATAATTAATTTCATCATATTGAGAAACATAAGGTGGAATGGTACTTAACAAGTCAACTTCGTCTAGACTCAAGTGTCGTTCACTTTCCGAAGCACATCGACGTTTTTCTATAAGATCCAAATTTCCTTGTAATTCAAGAAAACCTTGCAAACAGTCCCAAGCTTTCTGCTGTGGATGCTGGCGGGAGGGGGGAATTGTTTTTACCTTTCTGACCCTAAATCGACTTGCTAAGTGTGTGAGGGCAGGGGCGAATTTTCCTGATCCTTCTGACCCTCAATTACATTGTGATAAATCCAAGGGGGGGTCGGTAATTTTTCCTGACCCTTCTGACCCTTAATTGCATTACGGGAAGTCCACGGGGGGGGGG
>NW_021680982.1:46159-64736 GCF_001412515.2 Diachasma alloeum
GGAATTTTTTTTGACCCTTCTGACCCTAAATCGAATTTCGAAGCGTGCGAGGGGGGGGGATTTTTCCTGATCCTTCTGACCCTCAATTACATTGTGCTAAGTCCAAGGGGAGGTGGGTAATTTTCCCTGACCCTTCTGACCCTTAATTGCATTGCGGGAAGTCCACGGGGGGGGAATTTTTTGACCCTTCTCACCCTAAATCGCATTGTGGGAAGTCCAACCGTGGGGGTAAATTTTTTTTCGACCCTTCTGACCCTAAATCGAATAGCAATGAATCCGAGCAGGGGGCGAGGGCTTTTTTTCTGCCCCTTGAAACTCCAAATTGGGTTGTGGTGGATCCAAGAGGTGAGGGGGATTTTTTCTGACCCATGTGACCCTAAATCGGATAGTTGATGGTGTGTTGGGTGGGTGGGGGGAATTTTGGGTTCTTTATTAAGGATGCAAAGAGGAGGGAATTTTTTCCCGAACCTTGTCACCCTTAATAGCATTATGGGGTGTCCAAGGGGGGGGGGGGGATTTGACTTGACCCTTCTGACCCTTAATCGAATTGCGTCGCGGGCGAGGGGGTGGGGAATTTTTCCTGACACTTCTGACCCTCAATAGCATTGATAGGTGGCCAAGGGGGGTGGTGGAAATTTTTCCTGACCCATCTGATCCTTAACCAAATTGGGAATGGTGTGGGGAAGGAGATATTTTGCCGGATCCTTCTTACCCTTAATCGCATTGTGGGAAGTCCAAGGAGGTTGGGCAATCTTTCTTACCCGTTCTGACCTTAAATCGAATTGGGAATGGTGCGAGGGGGGGGGGAGTTTTTTTCTGACCCTTCTGACTCTAAATCGGATTGTGAAAGATGCGAGAGCAGGCGTCAATTTTTCCTCACCTTTAATCGGATTGTTGCGGTTGCGAGGGGTGAGTTTTTTCTTGACCCTTCTGACCCTTAATCGAATTATTTGTGTTCGATGTGGAGGCGGGCATTTTTTTTCGGACCCTTCTGACCCTAAATCGGATTGTGGCAGATCCGAGTGGTGAAGGGAATTTTTTTAAAACCCTTCTGACCTTAAATCGGATAGTTGAGTATGTGTGGGGGGGGGCGATTTTTTTAGCCTTGTGGCCCTAAATCGGATTCTTGAGGGTGTGATAGGAAGTTTCTTTATACCCTTCTGACCCTTAATCGTATTGCCGGATGTCCAAGGTGGGGGGGGGAGGGAATTTTTTTTCTGACCCTTCGGATCCTAAGTCAAATTGCAAAGATCCGCGGGGGGTGGGGCCTTTTTTTCCGACCCTTCAGACCCCAATCGGATTGCGGCGGATCCGAGGGGTGAAGAGAATTTTTTTCTGATCCTTGTGATCCTAAATTGGATAGTTGAGTGTGCGACGGTGGAGAGGGGGGAATTTCGGATTCTTTGTTGAAGATGCAAGGGGGAGGGGATTTTTTCCTGTCCTCTCACCCTCAATGGTATTGGGGGATGTCTAAGGGGGGGGGGGATTTTTCCTGACCCATCTGACCCTAAATCGAATTGCGAAGCGTGCGAGGGGGGGAATTTTTCCTGACCCTTCTGGCCCTTAATCGCATTCTGGGCGATCCAAAGGGGGTGGTGAATTTTTTTTCTGTCCTTTCTGGCCCTAAATCGAATTGCAAATGGTCCGAGGGGGGGGCTGCTGACCGTTAGAATCCACATCGGATTGTGGAGGATCCAAGGGGAGGAAATTTTTTTTCTGACCCTTCTGACTTTAAATCGCATAGTTGATGGTGCGTTGGGCGAGTGGGGGAAATTTTGGGTTCTTTGTTGAGGATGCAAAGGGAAGGGGATTTTTTCCTGACCCTTCTGACCCTTAATCGAATTGTGACGCTGGCAAGGGGGTGGGGAATTTTTCCTGACACTTCTGACCCTTAACCTAATTGGGAAGGGTGAGGGGAAGGAGGTATTATTCCTGATCCGTCTTAACCTTAATCGTATTGTGGGAAGTCCAAAGAGGTTGGGGCAATCTTTCTTACCCGTTCTGACCTTAAATCGAATTGTCGAAAACACTGAGCTTTCTGACCCTAACAGTTCACTATTAAAATTGGGTGTGTTCTGCAGGAAGGCGTAGAGTGGGTTCAGCGCTCTATATCTTGAAAATTACTGACCCTATTGACCCTCATGCAGCTTGTGAGAAAAAAATACGAAGGAATTAAGTGCGAATGCAAAATTTTTCGCCTGATGGCTCACCTTGAGAATTAGATGCTTGGTTGTACGGGAGGGGGTGTAGCGTCCCGCTACACACACACCAACGCGTAACACATGCACGGATACGATAACGCTGAGAGACGACTGGACATCGGTGACATTATCGCGCTCTGTCACGTGCCCAGTATAAAATACCTCTCCCTCGCACCTATTGTCACGCGTATCCAAATTTCCGTCTTACGCGATTTAAGATAGTCAGTAGAGTCTAACACTGATCTCCGATCAGATCACTTTGATTATTCTTTCTCTTTTGTATATATATTCTAAACGTCTTGATTAAACTGTAATTTAAATACCAATTACATTTGTTAGTGAATTGTTACATCCCTCAACAACCTCAATTCCTACAGAGGGGGGGTGCGTCTCAAAAACCATCGATTTCTCTGACTTTACCTGTTCATTTTAGAAATTGGATGTATGGCAGAAGTAGATAAGGGGAGGATTTTCAAGTCTCCATTTATAACTTGAAAACTACACAGCGTTTTAACCCTAATTGTAAAAACATATATATATTTTTTTATCGTTATTTTACATCGCTTTGACCCGGTTAGGATATACTGCGATGATGATCAAACTTTAAAATGGTTAGATCGTACCATTCTACTCGGGCGGGATTTGAACTCGGAATCTTCCGCATGTGAGGCAACGAACTTATCCACTGCGCCAAGCCACCGGTAAAAAAAAATATATGGAAGAATCAACCACCAGTTGAAAAATTTCATCTGATAGCTCATTTTGGAAAATATGAGCATGATCGCAGCGCCTAATTTGACCCTAATGGCTTGTTTTAAGATTAAGTTGTGGCGGGAGGGGAAACCACTGACCCTTCCGATCGCATAGCTTATCTGGAAAATGCGGTGTGCGGTTTGGGGGGTGGGGGAGAATTTTTAACTTGTTCAAGTTGCAATATTGTAACCCTTCTGACTGAGGATTGAAGTGCTAATGATCCAGAGTCTGAAAAATTGTACAATATGTCGCGGAGATTGGCAGAAAATGGGACGTTTTGTAATCTCTTTTATATATCACAATCTTTGTTGATGAATGAGATTGTTCATTAGAAAAATATTGATCGAATGTGTTTTACATTGAATTCAGAATGCATTTTTTTTCCAGGTCGGTTCGGCAATTGTACAACGAGATAGCCGCCGTCGACATTTCTATTAATTAAATAAATAATTATCAAAACATCGAGTTTTTTCTTCTCTCGTTAACTTCCCAGGGGTTGAACGAATCTCTGAAAAAATTGACGATTTAAAAAAAAAAATTTCGTATATTCGGTAGCAGTGCAGAGTTGACCGACTTTTACGGACCCTGAAAATCGGGAGGGAAATTAAAAACTTCAAACTCCGCATTGGGCGAGTGAAATACTTATATTACACAGTGCAATTGGTCTCATATTTTTACGATTTTTTTTCGTCGAGTTATAGATGTTTATTTCGAGTGGTTTCTACTTTCGACACCGACAGTACTTACTGTCGACACCAGTGAGATTTTGCTAGTGATGGAAAATGGTTTTGATTGGCCGTAATTTTTTTTTCAATGACAATTGTGTTTTATACGACTTCCCCCTGTTTGTAAAATTTTCCAACATTTTCGAAATTATATACAATGGTCGATTCTGTAGTCTAATTTCCACAATCTCGATTTTCAAAGGGTTTCCTAATTTATCATTTACTGAATTATTAATTTTATATTTCAGATATCCTATATGTATATAGTGTTTCACTCAGGCCAATAAATATTTTATTCGATCGAAATTATATTGATGAGAAGTTGATTGTGAATTCAAATGAAATATTATTTAAATATAAGTGTGTTATTATCGATTTGGTAAAATATAATTCCTTAGAATTTGAAATTTATTTTTTATATTTTTTTATAGGTAATGATAATTAGTGATGAATAGTACTATTTTTGAAGTTGAGTTAAACTTATTGAGAGCAATTCAAAAACTTATCAATTGTCTGAGGCCCTTAATTACACGTAATTTTTACATTCGTAAGAAATTGTTTTGTTTTCTATATTTCACTTGATATATTACATCTATATCTTTAAAATTATGATTTTTAATTATTATATATATTGTAACATGATAAAAATCATGCACTGTTCCTCACCTGAACTGACCGCGGATTAAAAAAAGGGGGGGGGGAATTAGGAGATTACCCCAGCGAGGAGTCGGATCACCCAAGGCCACATTTTGACAATTAGTTCTCGTATTGATTTCATTTTTGTTTATTTTATCGCTCAATTCTAACGCTGTTGCGCTCACCGCGGATTACGCGTTAGCTTTGCGTCGAGGGGAGTGGAGCGGAGCATCGGGGGAGCTACGAAGTCGGCGCTACGGCAAATGACGAGTTGGCACACCGACGAACATGCACACACCGAGTCTGTAAATACTCACACCAACAAACACGCGGGAGACGATAGTCGCACGCCAGCAGGCAACTCAGGCCTCTACGTGTGGACCCCCACCACCTCACCGATGTTACTGTGGCGCAAGGTCACCACATAAATAACTCAGGCTGTAGCATCGAGGGAGCATCGGATGATGTTGGCCCCGCCACCGTTGAATGCGGAACAGTTCACCGATCGCGAGGCGCAAGTCCCAAGTCTTCGGGACCATTAAATTAGGAATTATGGCCTGTGCAAATGCACGATTAGAACATGAATTCTTGGCATCGGTAGATTAGGATGGGGGTAGGAGAGAAATTGAAGTTCCTCGGGGCGATGTATTGCCCGAGGAATCACTCTTCGCTGGGATTTCAGCATGTAAAGTCGCTCTGTGGAATTAAGTCGATTCGCTCTTCGAGCTCATTGGAAAATTCGAGTAATGAGTCTTTGGGGTATTGTGACTGGACTTTTCCGGTCATCGTCCGAGATCGCTGCCATACCCAAGGGTTCAGACGAGGTTTTCCTGGAGTTTATCGCGGATTAACGGTGAGCGTAATTTTTTTTGTGAGTGCTCGCGTGGCTTTGTAACGTATAGCCTCCGGTCGCCATTTAGACACTCTTAGAGCGGTACATGTCTAAATATTTTCCGTCAAAAAAACTTGGTTAAAAAAAACTTTCGTGAAATAAACCAAACCCAAAAACAACTTCTCTCATAAAAAATTCCATGAAAAAACCACTCAAAAAACCACCTGAAAAATAATCAATGATGAAAGAATAAAATCAATGACTATCAATGAAATTGAACGAAACTTTATTAACAAAATAAATGAGTAGCAGACAAAAAAAATTAGGCAATTACAGGGTGATATTCAGAGCAACTGCTTTCAAATATTTCATGTACGAACGATTAGCGTAATCACGAACAACAGCACTCAAACGTTCATCATAAGCAACATAACGCTTGCGTTTACGAGACGCGATGTCATGATCTGCACCCAACTGCTCGAGCAAAACCTCGGTTTGATTCAACATTGAAGAATTTCTTGCTACCAGCTCACGTACAGTGATGATTACAACTGACGAAGAATGCGGTAACAGCGTGATTACCGACTCCACTCAATTCTATTATTCCCCTCTCCACTAGATTATTATGAAATTCAGATACACAAGGGAACAAAAACAAAATAAGAAATACAGCCCAATCTCTCCGAATAGAAATAAAAACGGAAAAACACAAAAAAATATTCGGGTTTTTAACAAAGTTATTCGTACAGAAGTTGTTTTTGAAAGAGTTTTATGACAAACGTTACAATCGCAAAAGTTCAAAAAACCGAGTTTTTATGACGAAGTTTTTTTGACGGAAAATATTTTGATGTGCTCTCCGTTTGAGTACTAGTAGTCATACTGTGAGACACGGCACTCAGTGAACTTGGGCCTAATTAATTGTCTTATTTACTGAACATCAGTGTTTCATTTCTTTTGTAACGAGATTTTCTCGTTACGGTAAACTGTTTTACCAACGCGAAAAAACCATGAGTCAAGGATGTTTATAGTGAGGGTAAGAGTAACGAACGACATCTAACGCCAGTTGAAGAAGCTGAGCGAGAGATGAGAGTGTCATCGAACGGCGGTTCAAGTGAACCGCGCGTGAGGTGAATAGACCAATCAAATAATGCCAAGAGGCGTGGTTTGGGTGAAACCATGCTTCTGAACATTATAGAGAGGCTGTCGATACGATGTCGCCATATCTAGAAACTCGCCCAGCTGTGTTTGGGGAAAATGGGCCAACGTACTAGCGTTCCAACTGGGCGATTCTAGAGGCGCTATCGACTTAGACTAGGGACCAACAGCTAGGTGAGAGGACTAGCGCCCCCTCGATAGCCGTCGAGCTCTTTGGTGTGGGTGGGGTAACGGATGACCTACCGGCANAACGTTCATCATAAGCAACATAACGCTTGCGTTTACGAGACGCGATGTCATGATCTGCACCCAACTGCTCGAGCAAAACCTCGGTTTGATTCAACATTGAAGAATTTCTTGCTACCAGCTCACGTACAGTGATGATTACAACTGACGAAGAATGCGGTAACAGCGTGATTACCGACTCCACTCAATTCTATTATTCCCCTCTCCACTAGATTATTATGAAATTCAGATACACAAGGGAACAAAAACAAAATAAGAAATACAGCCCAATCTCTCCGAATAGAAATAAAAACGGAAAAACACAAAAAAATATTCGGGTTTTTAACAAAGTTATTCGTACAGAAGTTGTTTTTGAAAGAGTTTTATGACAAACGTTACAATCGCAAAAGTTCAAAAAACCGAGTTTTTATGACGAAGTTTTTTTGACGGAAAATATTTTGATGTGCTCTCCGTTTGAGTACTAGTAGTCATACTGTGAGACACGGCACTCAGTGAACTTGGGCCTAATTAATTGTCTTATTTACTGAACATCAGTGTTTCATTTCTTTTGTAACGAGATTTTCTCGTTACGGTAAACTGTTTTACCAACGCGAAAAAACCATGAGTCAAGGATGTTTATAGTGAGGGTAAGAGTAACGAACGACATCTAACGCCAGTTGAAGAAGCTGAGCGAGAGATGAGAGTGACATCGAACGGCGGTTCAAGTTAACCGCGCGTGAGGTGAATAGACCAATCAAATAATGCCAAGAGGCGTGGTTTGGGTGAAACCATGCTTCTGAACATTATAGAGAGGCTGTCGATACGATGTCGCCATATCTAGAAACTCGCCCAGCTGTGTTTGGGGAAAATGGGCCAACGTACTAGCGTTCCAACTGGGCGATTCTAGAGGCGCTATCGACTTAGACTAGGGACCAACAGCTAGGTGAGAGGACTAGCGCCCCCTCGATAGCCGTCGAGCTCTTTGGTGTGGGTGGGGTAACGGATGACCTACCGGCACTGAGATGTTCAGACTAGGGGGAGAAGGCCCGAGTAGATTTCGAGACAGTCGGTGACAGCCACTGGAGTCGAGCGGATGAAAATCGTCCGGTCCTCGACGACGGGAGTAAGTGGCATTAATCCGTTATGGATTATGGGGGTCCGTCGTGAGGACAAGATCCGAAACAGCGAGAGAATGGGACGGTTCGGCGTCCCAAACCGAATGATCGGATTACTTTGAGGACGTGGGATGTTTTAATTCCATATTCTCAGGGATCTTGCCGCAGCCCGATCGAGCACCCCATTCCATCCACATGTGTGAGCTTCGCTCGATTTGGTTGGCGAAGTCTCGAGCTCGACCATTGCTCTCCTCCGCCCCGACATACGGCAGGGGTCTGTAACGCACATTAGTCGCGCATGCCTGCAAGCGTGGAGGGTCGCTCAACACGATGGACTTCAGGTCCGCTATCACCTCCTCTACTAGGATTTGGAGCTTGGCCACAATGGGCACCAACTCGTCGAAAACGGGGTGTTCGCTATCGAGGTATGGCTTCTCCACCATCTCCTCCAAGGTTACCAAACCTTCCGTGGCTGATTTCAAGCCAGGCAAAGCCTGCTTCACCTTAACCTGCTCCATGCTGTCGGGAGGGAATAATAGACCATGAACAACTAATGAGATGAGAGGATAAATACTATGGGTTTCCTAATGTCGTCGCTCACTCATTGTCAGTATTGCACGCGAGTCGCTCATTGTTCGCGGATGCCACAAGTTTCAAGCCTTTGGCGTGGGGTCTACCCGCGATATTACCTGCCTCATCTAATAATTCGCAAACAAAATCCGAGTCTATCTCTTTGATACGGAAAAAATTCGTACTCCACTTCCGAGCCAACTTGGAGGTAAAGCCTCTCGGTCCTGAAGACAGTACTCGTATCTTACATCGGACGAGATCGCTGTCCGCGAATTTTACGTCCCGACGGTGACGATTTTCATAGCGAGCCTGCTGTNCGTTACGGTAAACTGTTTTACCAACGCGAAAAAACCATGAGTCAAGGATGTTTATAGTGAGGGTAAGAGTAACGAACGACATCTAACGCCAGTTGAAGAAGCTGAGCGAGAGATGAGAGTGACATCGAACGGCGGTTCAAGTTAACCGCGCGTGAGGTGAATAGACCAATCAAATAATGCCAAGAGGCGTGGTTTGGGTGAAACCATGCTTCTGAACATTATAGAGAGGCTGTCGATACGATGTCGCCATATCTAGAAACTCGCCCAGCTGTGTTTGGGGAAAATGGGCCAACGTACTAGCGTTCCAACTGGGCGATTCTAGAGGCGCTATCGACTTAGACTAGGGACCAACAGCTAGGTGAGAGGACTAGCGCCCCCTCGATAGCCGTCGAGCTCTTTGGTGTGGGTGGGGTAACGGATGACCTACCGGCACTGAGATGTTCAGACTAGGGGGAGAAGGCCCGAGTAGATTTCGAGACAGTCGGTGACAGCCACTGGAGTCGAGCGGATGAAAATCGTCCGGTCCTCGACGACGGGAGTAAGTGGCATTAATCCGTTATGGATTATGGGGGTCCGTCGTGAGGACAAGATCCGAAACAGCGAGAGAATGGGACGGTTCGGCGTCCCAAACCGAATGATCGGATTACTTTGAGGACGTGGGATGTTTTAATTCCATATTCTCAGGGATCTTGCCGCAGCCCGATCGAGCACCCCATTCCATCCACATGTGTGAGCTTCGCTCGATTTGGTTGGCGAAGTCTCGAGCTCGACCATTGCTCTCCTCCGCCCCGACATACGGCAGGGGTCTGTAACGCACATTAGTCGCGCATGCCTGCAAGCGTGGAGGGTCGCTCAACACGATGGACTTCAGGTCCGCTATCACCTCCTCTACTAGGATTTGGAGCTTGGCCACAATGGGCACCAACTCGTCGAAAACGGGGTGTTCGCTATCGAGGTATGGCTTCTCCACCATCTCCTCCAAGGTTACCAAACCTTCCGTGGCTGATTTCAAGCCAGGCAAAGCCTGCTTCACCTTAACCTGCTCCATGCTGTCGGGAGGGAATAATAGACCATGAACAACTAATGAGATGAGAGGATAAATACTATGGGTTTCCTAATGTCGTCGCTCACTCATTGTCAGTATTGCACGCGAGTCGCTCATTGTTCGCGGATGCCACAAGTTTCAAGCCTTTGGCGTGGGGTCTACCCGCGATATTACCTGCCTCATCTAATAATTCGCAAACAAAATCCGAGTCTATCTCTTTGATACGGAAAAAATTCGTACTCCACTTCCGAGCCAACTTGGAGGTAAAGCCTCTCGGTCCTGAAGACAGTACTCGTATCTTACATCGGACGAGATCGCTGTCCGCGAATTTTACGTCCCGACGGTGACGATTTTCATAGCGAGCCTGCTGTTCGAACGACCTATCCAAATTATCAGAAATTAAATCATAAATTTCTGTCAAGCGTTCCATCCGTTTCGTCCATTTCGCGGTATTCAGGACAGCTATCCCTTCGTCTAGTGCTTTCATTTTCCGCAAAAATAAACTCGCGAGGTTGACAACCGAAATTCAAGAACGCGGGCGAAACATGTAACGAGCTGTGGAGCGCTGTATTATACGCTGAGCGAAATTCGTTCAGGTGCAAATCCCATTCACGATGATCTTGTTCGACGAAACAAATCATCATCGTTTTCAATACGCGATTTACGCGTTCAACGGGATTGGCTTAAGTGTGGCNGTTTTTATGACGAAGTTTTTTTGACGGAAAATATTTTGATGTGCTCTCCGTTTGAGTACTAGTAGTCATACTGTGAGACACGGCACTCAGTGAACTTGGGCCTAATTAATTGTCTTATTTACTGAACATCAGTGTTTCATTTCTTTTGTAACGAGATTTTCTCGTTACGGTAAACTGTTTTACCAACGCGAAAAAACCATGAGTCAAGGATGTTTATAGTGAGGGTAAGAGTAACGAACGACATCTAACGCCAGTTGAAGAAGCTGAGCGAGAGATGAGAGTGACATCGAACGGCGGTTCAAGTTNGCACGGTGGTGTGGTTGTATGGCGGATATCAAAGGATTTCGCCATTTCCTGCATCTATTTATTCTTAAATTCCGTACCATTATCTGTAACGTTCACGCGAGGTGTCCTCCAGCGAAAAATTATTAAATTCTCAAATTCGGTGATGATGGATTTACCATCCGCCTCTTTTAATGGTGCCACCTCCACCCACTTAGTAAACAAATCCTGAAAAACCAATAGGTAACAATAACCTAATTTGCTCGGTAGAAATGGACCCATGATATCCGCGGCTACCACTGTCCATGGTTCATGAAAAACGTACTGTCCCATCAACCCGGCGGGTTGTAATTGTGAGACTTTACACGTCTGGCGAACTTCACATGAAGTGACGTATTTGGCTACATCCTCCGACATTCCCGGTTAATAACACGCGAGGGCTACTCGAGCTTGCGGTTTTTCAATCCCTACGTGACCTGACCACGGTAAGTCATGAGATTCTGAAATAATGTCTAATCGCGATAACTTCGAGGGAACGAGCTTCCACGCATCGAGATCCTCCGCAATCTTGAAACCAGGGGATTCGGTCGGTATCGAAACAACTGATTGTTCTCCACCTTCCACCCTTTAAATTTAGCTGGTTCCCGACTTACAGACGCCTTTCTGCGAGAATACCACTCGTCCTCCGTTTTCGCCGCGCTCTCTTCAATAATGTTTCCCTCACTTCCTTCCGCTGAAGTATTCGAGTCTTCAACAGCATTAATTTCATTATCTTCAGCCTACGTACACTCGTCCTCGTACATTCGTGATACCGCGTCGCGAACTTCATGGAGTTTCCCGGGCCTCTGCACAAGATCGTAATCGTACTCCTGTAAACAGAGTGCCCACCTTCCTAACTGGTCGGCCGGGTCTTTCAAATTGTGTAGCCATTGTAATGCGCTATGATCGGTAACTACCGTAAAATGGTAACCTTCGATATAACGTCTGAAATGGTCGACAGCCTACACGAACGCAAGACACTCTTTTTCCGAAACCGAGTATTTACGTTCGGCCTTATTCAGAGTTCGGCTCGCGAATGCTACTACATACTCGACCCCATCGATGGTTTGCGTGGGAACGGCTCCCAGGCCGTGGGCACTCGCGTTGGTCTGAACAGTAAATGGAACCGAAAAATCCGGACACGACAAAACTCGAGTAATAGGCTCGGCCATGGATGCACAATCGGGTATAAAACGACGATACCACGATGATATACCGAGAAAAAGTCGCACTTGACGTATGGTACCAGGTCCTGGATAATTCAACACTATTTCGACCGTCGACGGATCGATATGAAGACCCGTTTCATCCACAATAAATCCAAGATATTGAACGCGGTTACTACAGAATACGCTCTTCTCCAAATTTAATTCGAGGTTTGCGTCGCGCAGCCTGGCTCGAGTTCTGGACCAATAAGTTTATCAGCAAGACGCTGAAAGGTCGCGGGAGCATTGGTTAAACCAAAAGGCATCCCCACAAATTCAGACGTGCCAAGACCCGGAACAGAAAACGCGGTCACCTCACACATTTCAGGGTCTAACGGCACTTGATGGTACGCTTGCTTCACATCCAAAGTCGTAATTTAACGCGCAAAACGCAATTCATCCAGGATTCCCACCAAATTTGGTATTGGGTACGCGTCTTTTTTCGTCAACTTATTTAACCAGTGGAAATCAAGAGAAATGCCATTTCCCATGGGCCTTTTTCACCATAACGATTGGGTTGTTCCAGTCACTCTGTGAACGGCGAATAATTCCGGCCTCCAGGAGCGCTTTCACTTGACGTATGAGTTCCTGGTGGATAATTGTGGATAATTGTGGAAATTGCATAACCATTCAATCTGAATGGTTCATCATCACGCGGCCCCACTATTTTATGAGATGTTAAGTTAGTGAATTTAATTTTCTCGCGCGGTGGTGGCACAAACCTATGCACTAACTCATCAATTCGTCCGCGCTCATTATCGTTGGTCTGAACTAACCCACAGATCTCATGCGCTTCGGTAAAATCCCGAGTTTCTATCGGGATTTATGATCGTCACCATCGATCCACCACTCGTTTGTTTTACCATCGAAGCCAAAACGAAAAATACAGACAAAGTCCATCCCTAATAACACGGGGCGACTCAAACGAGGGGTTACCTCAAACTCGACCACCCGTGTAATTCCCTTCATCGAGATTGGGATTTGAACATTTCCCGCGACAGTTTCGGCCGACCCATTGCCCATGGCAACAATTGACGATGCGGATGGCTTTACCTGCAACTTGAGATTTCTCATCCACGAATCTGGTAAATTTCGTACACACGATTTTATAGCTCCAGGATCCATCAGAGCATACAATTCGTACGAACCAACTGACAGCGGCAAGAATATTTGCACTCCCAACGGTTTTACCGCGGTCTGGCTCGACGTTGCTGCGAAACTTTCCTCTCGTGACGTTCCGGGGGTCCCCGCAACCTCACTATCCCTAGACTTGCATTCTATCGCGGCACTCACCTCCGCATTGGTGATCAGCCGTTCGGAGTTCTCGCCACCTAAACGTTCGTACATAGGTGGAAAGTCATTTTCGTCATTATCAAGTGATATTGCTGTGCCGTGATTCAGCTTGAAATTGGAATTTAGATTTTTCCATTTAGTCAATCATGACGATATAATTGGGACAACGTCAGACTGCGTATAGTTCTGGTTTGAATCACTGAGACGCGCCCCTCCTTTCCTCCGATTGGAAGACAACCGCGTCCCGCGGTTATTATCAACCGTGATTTACGAAAAGTCCGTTAAGTTATCCGAATTCCTATCACGGGACCTAGCCGATGTCATATTAGCGGAAACAAGTTTTTAAACGCGCGGTTTACGAGGGAGTTGGGTCCTTGAAACCTTGGGAGACAGCGCCGAACCCGTTATTGCTGCCCTCCCTTAGCGTTTTTCCCTGCCCTTGATTTAGCGGTGTGGTTGGTACATTCGGGCGCTTTCACAACCCTCATTCCATACACGTAAAAGTAAATTTCGGTCTGCGGCTGTTTACAAGTCGCGCCTTTGTGACCGGACTTCTGACAATTGTGACAGAAGTCATTCAACTTAGTAGGCATTGAACCCGCCGACGCTGAACCAGACTTAGGAATAGTGACTGGGGACGTCCGTCGACCAGCTGGAATTGTACCAACTGAACCGTTTCATCCCGCATGGTCTCCGCTTGCATCAAATGTGGACTCTCAAAATCAAATCCGTCGAGGTTGACATCACTCAAACCCGCGAAATAATCATCGACTAGGGACCATGGTACGTCCGCGTACTTCATACAAAATAATGCGCGGCACGCCCTGTCGACTAAAACATCAGAAGATCCTACTGGACTGCCCCCTACGCTTGGCAGAAAAATGCGGAGACGCGTGAGATCCATTGAACGGACACATTCCGTAATTTTAGTCAGGAGATCCATCGTACTCAGTAATTTATATGACAGCAATTGGAATGGATTAGCGTATCCCGCGAACTAACTCATCCTAATGACAAGATGCCCCCAAAACCCAATAAATCATAAAAAAAGAAATTCGCAATAATTTAATTTTCTCAAAGAATTAATTAATATATAAAGAACATCAGTTCGGACTTAATCGACCTTCCCAAAAGGAAAATCCTTCTATACCGCTGCGAATAAAAAAAGACATCTAATTCTTTTCCCAACAAAACAAAATCAAAGAAATCAACCGGAAAAAAAACTAAAGAATTCGAAAGGAAATAATCATAAGGAAAAATAAATCAATAAACCAAACAGAAATCGATTATTCACCTAACTTCCCCCAACAAAACTTCTAATAAAAACAAGAGGGAAGTTCATGCCAAATTTCAAGTTAATATTGTGACGAGGCACATTATTTATTTTTTATTATTTTTCTACATATTTTTTCCCACTACACACTGCCCCCTAAAATGTAAATCTCGCCACCGTTGGATACCCCTTCCCCAGACTTTTCCCCTCATCGCCCCTCTACCCCCGCCCCTGGACATCACGAAGACATCAGCCGAAGGAAGACATCAGTTCCGGCCCCACCCGATCAATTGGAGAAGCCATCGCCTCCTGGAAATTCCCCATACTAGACCCCCGAATATTCAACACCAGCAATAATCCCTTGCGAGACATCCCTGGATTGTGGTCATCGTCACCACTCACCCGTGCTGATTGGCCCCGATTGCTCCCGAATTAAAACCCGAAGGACATCGACACCTGACGAACCCTCACGAATCGCGAAGGAAAAGAAGAGACCGTCACTCGTGCATTAGCTGCCCCGTGAGTCGCCACGTGCCCCGAAAGTAGCAATAGTGAATATAGTAAAATTCGCCCGGAAGTTATTTGGCGGATAAAAAGAGGATTTTTGGTGCCCGAGCTCATCCCAGCTCTAAATACCGTGCCCCTGGAGTCTGGAAGGAGGAACGAAGGCTCAGCCTCTGGAGTCATCGAAGGACTCGGATTAGCCCTGAACTGGAAGTCGTGAGTACGAGTTACCCCCCTCATTTTCCCTCTTATCCCCATAATATTACCCTTCATACCCCCCAACGGTGAGCCTACACTCTTTCGGTTCTTCCCAATTCAGTCATTATTTTCATATTTAGTTGCATTCCCTCGACACGACTAGCTTCTCCCCTTTTTCTGCATTAGAGTCACTCCCTTTTTACGTGTACAAAAGTTGCCTGGCCTCCCCCACTCCCTAGATCTCAGCAAAGGCCTTATTTACGTCTTTTGACGATCATAATTGTATTTAGAAAAGAATATAGATTACTATTCTCAAATTACCCCTTATTTGTCCCTTTTCTTGACTCGCCCTAATCCTTTATTCAGGAATTAGTATTATAGAATCTAGAAAACGGTCACAATATATTGATTTTTTCGAAAGTTAGAGTGTTAACAAGCGTTTTGAGCAAAAAACCGAAAAACTGAAATATCTCGGAAACTTTGTATGGACGGGTATACATATTTTGATTGATTGAGATGGGGGGCACCAAGACGAGTACTTTGAAAAAAAAATTAAAATCGGTGGGATAGTTTTTGAGATATTCAAGAAAATAGGTTTAGATACAAAGTTGAATATCTCCTAAACTATTATTCCAATTTCGCCCATTTTCAATACGAAACATTTTAGTCTCAAGAGGGAAATTCATGCCAAATTTCAAGTTAATATATTGATTTTTTCGAAAGTTAGCGTGTTAACAAGCGTTTTGAACAAAAAATCGAAAAACTAAAATATCTCGGAAACTTTGTATGGACGGGTATACATATTTCGATTGATCAAGATAGAAGGCATCAAGACGAGTATTTTGAAAAAAAAAATCGAAATCGGTTGGATAGTCTCCCAGATATCGGCTAAAAACGATTTACAAACGAATGGTCATTTCTCAAAAACGGCTAAACCGATTGAGCTGAAACTTAGCACACAATTAGTCCTTAGTAATACCTATAAGCTGAAAAAATTTCAGATTTTTTGGAATCATTTTAGCCCTTTATTCCTCCAATTTTCAAAAAGTTGACCACCAGGTGGAGACCCGCACATACACACGGGGTGGTCAAACTTCGTATTTTTCCATTTCAGACCATTCTGCATCGTTTCCAAGCAAAATTAGCGATTCGAAAAATCGAACGATTTCAATGCTTCCATTCGGAAGCAAAAAACTCAAAAATCCGAATCACTCAGTCCCAAAAATCAATCGGTTGTTCCCAAAAAACTAATTTTTAATAGTAACAATTTTCCGAATACAAATAATAATTATAACAAAAAAAAATTCTGATCCCTAATTAATTGCGAAAAGAATATTGAGAGTCACTCTCTAGCCCTTAATCCAACGCGAATAGTGCTAGAGGTCAATGACCTTGCGCGGCTACCAGATAGCTGCGAGAGTACAATAGTCCTCAAAAGCCGACCGTGAGCGACCGATAAATCCCCACCGCCCGACGGTCCCACTGAACGCGTGAAGCGAGACCGACTCGACGAATATTGTGCGAGAGAGACCCGAGATATGCCGCATTCACCGGAGCTGAAGTTCTCCCGACACCTCGAGCGCGATGTAAACAAACCCGGCATGCGAAGCGAAATGAAACGGATCGATATATGCCGACGGACCGAGGTGTTATAATACGACAACAAGGGAATTTTAATGCTGAATTCGAATATCCCACGAATAGTTCAACGATGAAATTCAATACGGGAATTCTATTAACAATTTCTCCGAAATACTAACCATGCACCGCAAAAAAAATTACTAATAAAATATAAAACTTTATAATTCATATCACCCGTTGATTAGCCCAAAAGCCTCACGATGGGCGCCAAAAAGTTGTGAGGTATTTTTCCAATTACGTATGCGGGCATACGTAATACTGAATAGAACCTCCACCCGAATAAAGTACGAAGGTGATCAACGAGAGGAACCAAAAAAAAGTACCAGAAGGGCGCCAGTCCTTTCAAACTTCAAAGGACAAGGTCACGATGTCGAAGCACGTTCCACGACCAGATCAGAAAAGCGCGGAGGCGTGTGGGAACGGGCAAAAAAATGATACACTCAATACTGTGTAAAATTAAAGTATTCTAATAAAAAAAATTGAAAGGGGAAATTCCCCGACTCGATATAAAAAAAACATTGAAACTAAATAATAATCATAGAAAACGGTAGTGATAATTGCAAAATAATAAAATCCGACTGGTGGAGAGAGCTAACGGAACTCGATTTAATCTTGAATAAATCTTGGTAATTATTAACCAAAGAATTGAATGGCATGGATAACGGACGGACACGATGATCATCCGAACGCGACAACGATGCGAGAGCGACGCGGACAAAAAAAACACAGTTCCAAAAAGAATCACAATGAAAAGAAATGAAACACTGATGTTCAGTAAATAAAACAATTCATTAGGCCCAAGGCCACTAAGTGCCGCGTCTCACAGTACGACTACTTAGTACTCAAACGGTGCCCCAATGGCGACCGGAGGCTATACGCTAGAAAGCCACGCGAGCACTCACAAACAAAATTACGCTCACCGTTGATCCGCGATAAAATCCAGGAAAACCTCGTCTGGATCCTTGGATACGGCAGCGATCTCGGACGATGACCGAAAAAAATCCAGGCACAACACCCCAAAGTCTAATTACTTGAATTTTTTAACGAGCTCGAAGAGCGAGTGGACTTAATTGCACAGAGCGACTATACAAGCTGAAATCGCGGCGAAGAGTGAAATTGAGGTTCCTTGGGGCGATGTATTGCCCCGAGGCAATACCTCAATTTCTCTCCTACCCTCACCCTAATCTACCGATGTCGCGCGGAGAATGCATGTTCGTGCAATCGTGCATTTGCACTGGCCATAATTTCTAATTTAATGGTCCCAAAGACTTGGGACTTGCGCCTCGCAATCGGTGAACTGTTCCGAATTCAACGGCGGCGGGGCCAACATGATCGTATGCTCCCTCGGTGCTACAGCCTGAGTTTTTTATGTGGTGGCCTCGCGCCACAGGATCATCGGTGAGGTGGTGGGGGTCCACACGTAGAGGCCTGAGATTCCTGCTGGCGTGCTACTATCGTCTCCCGCGTGCTTGTTGGTGTGAGTCTCTACAGACTCGGTTTGTGCACGCTCGTCGGTGTGCCAACTCGTCATTTGCCATAGCGGCGACTTCGTAGCTCTCCCCGATACTCCGTTCCACTCCCCTCGTCTCAAAGCTCATGCGTAACCTGCGGTGAGCGCAACAGCGTTAGAATTGAGCGATAAAATAAACAAAAATAAAATCAATACGAGAACTAATGGTGGAAATGTGGCCTTGGGTGATCTGACTCCTCGCGGAGGTAATTTCCTAACCCCGCCGCCCCTCTAACCCTTTTAATCCGCGGTTAGTTCAGGCGAGGAACAGTACATGATTTCTATCATGTTACAATATATATATATATATATATATATATATATATATATATATATACAGGGTGTTTCAGAAGTACATGTACA
>NW_021680982.1:65140-66320 GCF_001412515.2 Diachasma alloeum
GCCAGTTAGGGAGGGAGGAATGAATTTTTTAAAGTGCGAAGAGATGGAAAAAAAAATTCAATACAAAAATTCATTCCGCCCACCCTAACTGCGACTAAGGGAAGAAATTTGTGCCGACGTGTTGAGCATTTAATACTCAATACGTGACACAAATTTCATCCCTTAGCGCCTAATAGGGAGGGAGGAGTGAATTTTTGAAAGAGCGAAGAGATTGAAAAAAAAATTTTGTTTTCAATTCAAAAATTCATTCCTCCGATCCTAACTGCGACTAAGGGATGAAATTTGTGTCACGTATTGAGTATTAAATGCTCAATTCAATGACACGAGTTTCATCCCTTAGCGCCTAATAGGGAGGGAGGAGTGAATTTTTGAAAGAGCGAAGAGATTGAAAAAAAAATTTTTTTTGAAATGAATTCTCCAAAGTGCGGAGATTGGAAAAAAATTTATTTTTCCATTCAAAAATTCATTCCTCCGACCCTAACTGCGACTAAGGGATGAAATTTGTGCCAACGTGTTGATCATTTAATACACAATGAGTGACAGAAATTTCATCCCTTAGCACCTGTTAGGGAGGGAGGAGTGAATTTTTGAAAGAGCGAAGAGATTGAAATAGTACATTGTGTCATTAGGACCGTAGACGGAGGTTTGCGATGAGTGTGAAAGTCGCGGCGCTATGAAAAACTCAATGGTTTCTCGGCGCAGAGCGCTTCCCCATTAATTCGCCCACTAATTAAAAAATCGTCTCTTTCCTCCTAATTAATATTAAGGAATGAAACCAATGCTGTGCGATGGAGAATTAAATTCCCCATCCGTCAACCTCCCTTTCATTCCTTAATCTCTGTAATGAAAAAATTAAAACTGCGACGAAAGTCGCGGCGCTATGAAAAACTCAAAGGTTTCTCGGCGCAGTGACTCCCAACAACTCGCCCGGTAGTTAAAAAATCGTATCTCTGCTCTTAATCAGAATTAAGGAATGAAACTAATGCTGATCGATGGAGAATTAAATTCTCCACCCAACAACCTCCGTTTCATCCCTTAATCTCTCTAATAAAAAAATTAAAACTACGACGAACGTCGCGGCGCTATGAAAAACTCAATGGTTTCTCGCCGCAGTGACTCCCGACAACTCGCCCGCTAATTAAAAAATCGTATCTCTGCTCCTAATTAACATTAAGGAATG
>NW_021680982.1:67683-74036 GCF_001412515.2 Diachasma alloeum
TTTCCCCCCCCCCCCCCCCCACCACGGGGCCGGCGGCCCCTGGACACCGCTTCTGCGCCCCCTCCCCTTCCCCGACCACTCGCCATCAACGGGCCTTCATGAGAAAAAATAGTATGTGTCATACGGACCGTGACGTCGGTTTGCGATTCGTGTGAGTTAGCAGCACGAGGCGTCGGTAAGACAGGACGAGGCGCGCCTTCGGCGCGCTTTCGCCACGAGAAACCATTGAGTTTTTCATAGCGCCGCGACTTTCGTCAGAGTTTTTATTTTTTTATTACAGAGATTAAGGAATGAAAGGGGGGTTGAAGGATGGGAAATTTAATTCTCCATCGAACAGCATTGGTTTCATTCCTTATTGTTAATTAGGAGGGAAGAGACGATTTTTTAATTAGCGGGCGAGTTGTCGGGAGTCACTGCGCCGAGAAACCATTGAGTTTTTCATAGCGCCGCGACTTTCGTCGCAGTTTTTATTTTTTTATTACAGAGATTAAGGAATGAAACGGGGGTTGAAGGATGGGGAATTTAATTCTCCATCGAACAGCATTGGTTTCATTCCTTAATGTTAATTAGGAGGAGAGATACGATTTTTTAATTAGCGGGCGAGTTGTTGGGAGTCACTGCGCCGAGAAACCATTGAGTTTTTCATAGCGCCGTGATATTCGTCGCAGTTATAATTTTTTCATTAGACAGATTAAGGAATGAAAAGAAAGTTGTTGGGTTGGGAATTTAATTCTCCATCGAACAGCATTGGTTTCATTCCTTAATGTTAATTAGGAGCAGAGATACGATTTTTTAATTAGCGGGCGAGTTGTCGGGAGTCACTGCGCCGAGAAACCATTGAGTTTTTCATAGCGCCGCGACTTTCGTCGCAGTTTTTATTTTTTTATTACAGAGATTAAGGAATGAAACGGGGGTTGAAGGATGGGGAATTTAATTCTCCATCGAACAGCATTGGTTTCATTCCTTAATGTTAATTAGGAGCAGAGATACGATTTTTTAATTAGCGGGCGAGTTGTCGGGAGTCACTGCGCCGAGAAACCATTGAGTTTTTCATAGCGCCGCGACTTTCGTCGCAGTTTTTATTTTTTTATTACAGAGATTAAGGAATGAAACGGGGGTTGAAGGATGGGGAATTTAATTCTCCATCGAACAGCATTGGTTTCATTCCTTAATGTTAATTAGGAGCAGAGATACGATTTTTTAATTAGCGGGCGAGTTGTCGGGAGTCACTGCGCCGAGAAACCATTGAGTTTTTCATAGCGCCGCGACTTTCGTCGCAGTTTTTATTTTTTTATTACAGAGATTAAGGAATGAAACGGGGGTTGAAGGATGGGGAATTTAATTCTCCATCGAACAGCATTGGTTTCATTCCTTAATGTTAATTAGGAGCAGAGATACGATTTTTTAATTAGCGGGCGAGTTGTCGGGAGTCACTGCGCCGAGAAACCATTGAGTTTTTCATAGCGCCGCGACTTTCGTCGCAGTTTTTATTTTTTTATTACAGAGATTAAGGAATGAAACGGGGGTTGAAGGATGGGGAATTTAATTCTCCATCGAACAGCATTGGTTTCATTCCTTAATGTTAATTAGGAGCAGAGATACGATTTTTTAATTAGCGGGCGAGTTGTCGGGAGTCACTGCGCCGAGAAACCATTGAGTTTTTCATAGCGCCGCGACTTTCGTCGCAGTTTTTATTTTTTTATTACAGAGATTAAGGAATGAAACGGGGGTTGAAGGATGGGGAATTTAATTCTCCATCGAACAGCATTGGTTTCATTCCTTAATGTTAATTAGGAGCAGAGATACGATTTTTTAATTAGCGGGCGAGTTGTCGGGAGTCACTGCGCCGAGAAACCATTGAGTTTTTCATAGCGCCGCGACTTTCGTCGCAGTTTTTATTTTTTTATTACAGAGATTAAGGAATGAAACGGGGGTTGAAGGATGGGGAATTTAATTCTCCATCGAACAGCATTGGTTTCATTCCTTAATGTTAATTAGGAGCAGAGATACGATTTTTTAATTAGCGGGCGAGTTGTCGGGAGTCACTGCGCCGAGAAACCATTGAGTTTTTCATAGCGCCGCGACTTTCGTCGCAGTTTTTATTTTTTTATTACAGAGATTAAGGAATGAAACGGGGGTTGAAGGATGGGGAATTTAATTCTCCATCGAACAGCATTGGTTTCATTCCTTAATGTTAATTAGGAGCAGAGATACGATTTTTTAATTAGCGGGCGAGTTGTCGGGAGTCACTGCGCCGAGAAACCATTGAGTTTTTCATAGCGCCGCGACTTTCGTCGCAGTTTTTATTTTTTTATTACAGAGATTAAGGAATGAAACGGGGGTTGAAGGATGGGGAATTTAATTCTCCATCGAACAGCATTGGTTTCATTCCTTAATGTTAATTAGGAGCAGAGATACGATTTTTTAATTAGCGGGCGAGTTGTCGGGAGTCACTGCGCCGAGAAACCATTGAGTTTTTCATAGCGCCGCGACTTTCGTCGCAGTTTTTATTTTTTTATTACAGAGATTAAGGAATGAAACGGGGGTTGAAGGATGGGGAATTTAATTCTCCATCGAACAGCATTGGTTTCATTCCTTAATGTTAATTAGGAGCAGAGATACGATTTTTTAATTAGCGGGCGAGTTGTCGGGAGTCACTGCGCCGAGAAACCATTGAGTTTTTCATAGCGCCGCGACTTTCGTCGCAGTTTTTATTTTTTTATTACAGAGATTAAGGAATGAAACGGGGGTTGAAGGATGGGGAATTTAATTCTCCATCGAACAGCATTGGTTTCATTCCTTAATGTTAATTAGGAGCAGAGATACGATTTTTTAATTAGCGGGCGAGTTGTCGGGAGTCACTGCGCCGAGAAACCATTGAGTTTTTCATAGCGCCGCGACTTTCGTCGCAGTTTTTATTTTTTTATTACAGAGATTAAGGAATGAAACGGGGGTTGAAGGATGGGGAATTTAATTCTCCATCGAACAGCATTGGTTTCATTCCTTAATGTTAATTAGGAGCAGAGATACGATTTTTTAATTAGCGGGCGAGTTGTCGGGAGTCACTGCGCCGAGAAACCATTGAGTTTTTCATAGCGCCGCGACTTTCGTCGCAGTTTTTATTTTTTTATTACAGAGATTAAGGAATGAAACGGGGGTTGAAGGATGGGGAATTTAATTCTCCATCGAACAGCATTGGTTTCATTCCTTAATGTTAATTAGGAGCAGAGATACGATTTTTTAATTAGCGGGCGAGTTGTCGGGAGTCACTGCGCCGAGAAACCATTGAGTTTTTCATAGCGCCGCGACTTTCGTCGCAGTTTTTATTTTTTTATTACAGAGATTAAGGAATGAAACGGGGGTTGAAGGATGGGGAATTTAATTCTCCATCGAACAGCATTGGTTTCATTCCTTAATGTTAATTAGGAGCAGAGATACGATTTTTTAATTAGCGGGCGAGTTGTCGGGAGTCACTGCGCCGAGAAACCATTGAGTTTTTCATAGCGCCGCGACTTTCGTCGCAGTTTTTATTTTTTTATTACAGAGATTAAGGAATGAAACGGGGGTTGAAGGATGGGGAATTTAATTCTCCATCGAACAGCATTGGTTTCATTCCTTAATGTTAATTAGGAGCAGAGATACGATTTTTTAATTAGCGGGCGAGTTGTCGGGAGTCACTGCGCCGAGAAACCATTGAGTTTTTCATAGCGCCGCGACTTTCGTCGCAGTTTTTATTTTTTTATTACAGAGATTAAGGAATGAAACGGGGGTTGAAGGATGGGGAATTTAATTCTCCATCGAACAGCATTGGTTTCATTCCTTAATGTTAATTAGGAGCAGAGATACGATTTTTTAATTAGCGGGCGAGTTGTCGGGAGTCACTGCGCCGAGAAACCATTGAGTTTTTCATAGCGCCGCGACTTTCGTCGCAGTTTTTATTTTTTTATTACAGAGATTAAGGAATGAAACGGGGGTTGAAGGATGGGGAATTTAATTCTCCATCGAACAGCATTGGTTTCATTCCTTAATGTTAATTAGGAGCAGAGATACGATTTTTTAATTAGCGGGCGAGTTGTCGGGAGTCACTGCGCCGAGAAACCATTGAGTTTTTCATAGCGCCGCGACTTTCGTCGCAGTTTTTATTTTTTTATTACAGAGATTAAGGAATGAAACGGGGGTTGAAGGATGGGGAATTTAATTCTCCATCGAACAGCATTGGTTTCATTCCTTAATGTTAATTAGGAGCAGAGATACGATTTTTTAATTAGCGGGCGAGTTGTCGGGAGTCACTGCGCCGAGAAACCATTGAGTTTTTCATAGCGCCGCGACTTTCGTCGCAGTTTTTATTTTTTTATTACAGAGATTAAGGAATGAAACGGGGGTTGAAGGATGGGGAATTTAATTCTCCATCGAACAGCATTGGTTTCATTCCTTAATGTTAATTAGGAGCAGAGATACGATTTTTTAATTAGCGGGCGAGTTGTCGGGAGTCACTGCGCCGAGAAACCATTGAGTTTTTCATAGCGCCGCGACTTTCGTCGCAGTTTTTATTTTTTTATTACAGAGATTAAGGAATGAAACGGGGGTTGAAGGATGGGGAATTTAATTCTCCATCGAACAGCATTGGTTTCATTCCTTAATGTTAATTAGGAGCAGAGATACGATTTTTTAATTAGCGGGCGAGTTGTCGGGAGTCACTGCGCCGAGAAACCATTGAGTTTTTCATAGCGCCGCGACTTTCGTCGCAGTTTTTATTTTTTTATTACAGAGATTAAGGAATGAAACGGGGGTTGAAGGATGGGGAATTTAATTCTCCATCGAACAGCATTGGTTTCATTCCTTAATGTTAATTAGGAGCAGAGATACGATTTTTTAATTAGCGGGCGAGTTGTCGGGAGTCACTGCGCCGAGAAACCATTGAGTTTTTCATAGCGCCGCGACTTTCGTCGCAGTTTTTATTTTTTTATTACAGAGATTAAGGAATGAAACGGGGGTTGAAGGATGGGGAATTTAATTCTCCATCGAACAGCATTGGTTTCATTCCTTAATGTTAATTAGGAGGGGAGAGACGATTTTTTAATTAGCGGGCGAGTTGTCGGGAGTCACTGCGCCGAGAAACCATTGAGTTTTTCATAGCGCCCACGACTGTCGTCGCAGTTATAATTTTTACATTAGAGAGATTAAGAGATGAAACGGGGGTTGTTGGATGGAGAATTTAATTCTGCATCGAACAGCATTGGTTTCATTCCTTAATGTTAATTAGGAGCAGAGATACGATTTTTTAATTAGCGGGCGAGTTGTCGGGAGTCACTGCGCCGAGAAACCATTGAGTTTTTCATAGCGCCGCGACTTTCGTCGCAGTTTTTATTTTTTTATTACAGAGATTAAGGAATGAAACGGGGGTTGATGGATGGGGAATTTAATTCTCCATCGAACAGCATTGGTTTCATTTCTTAATGTTAATTAGGAGCAGAGATACGATTTTTTAATTAGCGGGCGAGTTGTCGGGAGTCACTGCGCCGAGAAACCATTAGGTATCTCATATCGCCGCGAATTTTGTCGCAGTTTTGATTTTTTCATTACCGAGATTAAGGAATGAAACGGGGGTTTGGAACATGGGGAATTTAATTCTCCATCGAACAGCATTGGTTTCATTCCTTAATATTAATTAGGAGGAAAGAGACGATTTTTGAATTAGCGGGCGAATTATTGGGGAGTCACTCTGCGCCGAGAAAACATTGGGTTTCTTATAGCGCCGTGACTTTCGTCGCAATATTAATTTTTTTATTGCAGAGATTAAGGGATGAAACGGGGATTGATGGATAGGGAATTTAATTCTCCATTCAACAGTCTTTGTTTCATCCCTTAATATTAATTAGTCGGCGAATAAATCAAATGAAAAACATAAAGGAAACATTGAGTACAAGGCGGACAAAAGTCCCCCTCCGAACCTGTCGGTGTTACAGCGGGACTGCTACTACCGAGTTACTCACGCACCCGACTCACACCTACCGACAATTCGACCGGGACGCCGCCTTTCCCAACTAAAATTACCAACTAAAATTTTTGGAGTCAGTCAAATCCCCCGATCCGGGCCTCTACACAGGTCTATCCTCTTTGGGAAAGACGATCGGTTGATCGTCCTTCCATTGCGTGTGGAGGGGGAATTACGTTCCCCCATTCGTTCTCCCCACTTCGTCATTCCGGCGAAGAGAGAGAGAAAGAGAGAGAAAGAGAGAGAAAGAGAGAGAAAGAGAGAGAGAAAGAGAGAGAGAGAGAGAGAGAGAGAGAGAGAGAGAGAGAGAGAGAGAGAGAGAGAGAGAGAGAGAGAGAGAGAGAGAGAGAGAGAGAGA
>NW_021680982.1:74233-74562 GCF_001412515.2 Diachasma alloeum
GAGAGAGAGAGAGAGAGAGAGAGAGAGAGAGAGAGAGAGAGAGAGAGAGAGAGAGAGAGAGAGAGAGAGCGAGAGAGAGAGAGAGAGAGCAATATCGTTGCGCTCTTTTGTCTCGTAGAATGGTGGGGCGGCTGTATAATATATATATACAGGGTGTTTCAGAAGTACATGTACATCTGAACGCCCTAGGATCAGGGGGTGATTCTGAGCAGAAAAGTCCTCTTGCACTTTTTGATCAGACTCACCCCTAAAAAGTTATTGGCAATTAAGGGTGGGCCAATGGGGAGTGATTTTTAAGCGGGCGCACATCCATGTGATATGCAGCATAT
>NW_021680982.1:82865-83113 GCF_001412515.2 Diachasma alloeum
TCGCGGCGCTATGAAAAACTCAATGGTTTCTCGGCGCAGAGCGCTTCCCCATTAGGTCGCCCGTTAATTAAAAAATCGTCTCTTTCCTCTTAATTAATATTCAGTAATGAAACCAACGCTGTTCGATAGAGAATTAAATTCCCGACCCAACAACTCCCGTTTCATCCCTTAATCTGTCTAATGAAAAAATTATAAATGCGACGAAAGTCGCGGCGCTATGAAAAACTCAATGGTTTCTCGGCGCAGTG
>NW_021680982.1:83256-83371 GCF_001412515.2 Diachasma alloeum
CCCGACAACTCGCCCGCCAATTCAAAAATCGTATCTCTTCTCCTAATTAACATTAAGGAATGAAACCAATGCGGTTCGATGGAGAATTAAATTTCCCATACTTCAACCCCTGTTT
>NW_021680982.1:85405-85855 GCF_001412515.2 Diachasma alloeum
TTTCGTCGCAGTTTTTATTTTTTTATTACAGAGATTAAGGAATGAAACGGGGGTTGAAGGATGGGGAATTTAATTCTCCATCGAACAGCATTGCTTTCATTCCCTAATATTAATTGGGAGGAAAGAGACGATTTTTTAATTAGCGGGCGAATTAATGGGGAAGCGCTCTGCGCCGAGAAACCATTGAGTTTTTCATAGCGCCGCGACGTTCGTCGCAGATATAATTTTTTCATTAGAGAGATTAAGAGATGAACCAGGGGTTTTTGGGTGGGGAATTTAATTCTCCAGCGAACAGCATTGGTTTCATTCCTTAATATTAATTACGAGAAACGATACGATTTTTGAATTAGCGGGCGAGTTGTCGGGAGTCACTGCGCCGAGAAACCATTAGGTTTTTCATAGCGCCGCGACTTTCGTCGCAGTTTTTATTCTTTTATTACAGAGATTAAG
>NW_021680982.1:89031-104715 GCF_001412515.2 Diachasma alloeum
TGTTGTATACCCACTCTTTTCCTAGAATTACTTTCCCAAAACCTTGTCTCTCTCCAAGTGTCCAGCAGATGTTCACTCTTCCCAAGATCTTTTGTTAAAATATTTCATTGCGGTTTTTATTATCCTTTTCACTCCAAAACCCTCTAAATCGTTAAATAACTCCTCGGTACTTTCCCGTACCTCGGGTCCTAATCCGGTACTTTCCCCAATACCTCATACCTCTCCCTTACCTCCGTAAGTCCAACCCTCAAGGGTCATCCCTCACCTAAACTAGCCAATCACCCACCTTGGGCCTTACTCCCTCCAGTCTCTCCTACCCCTACTATCTACCCTCTGAGGACTTTACCAAAATCCTCCGAACTCTAGTTTTAAGCAGAATAAATCGAACAGTCTAAGAGTAAACATCCATTCAGGAAGATATCCAAAGTACTTGTATTTAGTCTTAATAATAATAAAGATTTCGTGTTTAACTTGAAGTTAGTATTTTCTTCAATCCGGAATCCAACAGGAGTCTGCCCTAGCTGAATTTAAACAGTCTCGTTTTCTGGAGCTTTTTCTCAATTCATCACTGCATCATCATGTCTGGCTGAGGATTGTGAATAAATCCGACTCACGTTGTACTGAGACTGTACCTTATCATCATCAGTATAATAATCTTGATGATTGGATTGCCAAGCGCCAGTACTTCCAGATGACAATCGAGGCAACATATATTACTTGTTTGGATTTGCATGGACTGACTATCGTTTGTTCATCTGTCATACAATCGTCAAAACTGTCAGAGAGAGACGTCTCAGTTTTATTTGAAATATTTAAAAAGTACTAAACCGACATGGCGACGCCCTCAGCTACTTTTCAGTTGAATAATAAAATGATGGTGAGCTTTCAACCGAAGAGTGAGACTGATCGAAAAAAAATTAATGGTTCGTAAATGTGATTAAGTGAGATTCAATTAAATTAAATCACATTGCTACATAACTAATTCCACAGACGACGATGAAATGATAAAATACATATTGAAAGCTGCCAAAGAAGGTCGATTTGAGACGTCATTGGGAACTAATCAAATTTTTTCCATTAGAAGAATCATGGATAAGTATGTTCGTCTATTTTCTCTCCTTAAAATTATGTGTCACAAAAATTAATAATTTCTTCTCCATTTTTTAGGGAAAAGAAGCTCATCTCCAGCGTGGACAACGCAGAATCGTCTGACACAATAGTAATGAAAATCATGACCAAAAATGATGATGAATTGGGGGCAAAGATTCCGTCAAGCTCAAGGAGTGATAAGTGCTATCCAATTACGTCTCATTCAAGTTCAAATTACGAGAATTCGGACGACGATGAACATCTATTCTATCGATTCTCTGAGAAAATGCAACGCAAGCAACGTATAATTCCTATTCTCCTGTATCGGAGAATTTATGAAAAAAATAAATATAATTTTAATTTAATTGAAAATTGAATTGACAAAGAATTTAAAACCCCACCCTCTCCATCCATCCTGTATCAACTATAGGGTGGGCGGAGAGAGTGGTAAAATCGACACTTTTGTTTTTCTTTAGTAATGTTAATAACTTATTCAATTGTTGATATGATGAGATTGAGGAGGGCGGGCAATATGAACACCTGGGGTAAAATGGATACCCAATTTTATTGTTTCTTAGTTCATTATTTTTTCTTGTTAATTCAATAATGTAAGTTATTTTATGTGATAGTCTTAATAAGTAAAATAGGTAAGACTCTAGATACTTCCCGAAAAGACTCTAGACACTTCTTAGAAAAACCGGACACTTTCTAGAAAGACTCTAGACACTTTCTAGAAAGACTTGACATTTTCTGAAACATAGGACTTTTTTTGGAAAGACTGGATACTTTATAAAAAGACTGGACACTTTTTGGAAAGACTGGACATTTTCTGCAAAGACTTGACACTTTCTGGAAAGACTTTAGAGTCTGTGACAACAATCCATATCCAATTCGTAACGTCATTTAAAACTGGTGTCCATATTGCCTTGCCCTCCCCTAATTATTATCCCATCGAAAATACATTTCTTCTTCGTTGTGATGAGTCCAAACTGAACTAATGAATCTGTTTCTGAATTCTGAATATTTGAAAGAAAGTCAATATTGCCCATATTGCCCCAATCTCCCTTGTGGCTTTCTGATTTTACTAGTCCTTTTACATTTCTACGCAAAAGCGTTAGAATCCTTCGTAAAATATTGAAAGTCTACGTCACTAATTTCCGCAAGATTGGCCCTATGAAAAAATATAAAAGGAAAATGAACATGTGGGAGGCTGTTGCACGCAAAGTCAATAAAAAATATGATATTGTCAAAACAGCTGGTGCAGTTCAATCTATGGTAGAGAGTTATCGAGCAGTCTGTAGGAAAACTGTCATCAATAACAGCAAAACTGGAAGAGCACCGGTTGATATACCTCATCCTGATATATTTGAGCATCTTTGCTCTGTCGATGACAATATCCAGCCGGTATTGATATGTTCTGCTGATGGAGTACGATACTGCAAGACAAAATAAACATGAGTCTTTTTTCGGAAAAGCTCATAAGATCGCTCCGTCGCATTCGTCTGCAAGGGAAATTATTTAATTGTGATGTATATAGATTAGTTTATGAGTCATAAAGAAGGAATTGGAGGAACGAAGAAGCATCATAGCTATTATTATAATTTTTCATAATAAATTGAAATTCGTGCCTGTTATTATGAATTATGTATCTGTTATGTGACTTTATTATGTTTAAGATTCACCCCTTTGCTTTATCTCTGCTGTGGGAAAATCCAATTCAAAGTTTTCTAAATATCAAAGGAGGCGAGTACCCTAAATTCATGAAAAATTGTGAATTCCACTCCGTATCGTTCAAGGCCATGATTCTTTCACTCCAACTATTCCTCCCAAGCTAAAAAAGAAGACACCAGCTGTCCTGGATCATGCGTATGTTTATCCCCGCCCTCTAAACTCAAAATGAATACAAAACAAAGATGCACATAAACTCAAGTATTATTATTTTTATGATTCATCATTTATCTTATCTTTCATGGCATTTCGCTTCTCTTTTCCAATCCTGGTAGAAATTTTTTGATCAACACAAATAAGAGGTGTCCAATCATCAATCTCCCCATCCCTCTCAATTACTAATTCCTTATCAATTATCAAATTGTGTAAAACACAGCAGCTCACAATGAATTTTGACATTTTATCTGCTGACCACATTTCATCATTCATCAGTCCTCGTAAAATATTCTTCAGTCGGGTAATAGAATTTTCAATTAATACTCTCATTCGAGAAAATTGACGATTGAACTTTGCCTCTTCCCTTGATAGATTTGTACGATTGAATGGAGTCAGCAAATTTTGTTGGCAATTCTCTTGCCTGAATCGCACACGACTTGGAGACCGAGTGTCGTCTGCTTATCACGGTCAGCATACATCGATCTGTCCTTACGTGCAGGCGTACGAATGCGAATATGTGTCCCATCGATCACACCCAAAACATCAGAGAAATTATACGTCTAAATGGAGAAATGAGGGAATGTTGAATATCTCATAAGAGATGAAAAGATCTGCTGTTGAAATTCAAGTTTTGGTATAGATTTTTAATTGGAATCTCATTCATTCTAAATTAAGTCTGCAATTTCATGATTTTCCTATCATAATCGCTGAGATTTTTATTAAATTGTCCTCATGTGGAATCAGAAGGAAACTTCAATAGAATATTCAATAGAAAATAGACTCGCGATAAACAGAAATATCCTTATTCTCACCATTTCGAAGTTCCTCGCAGAATATTCTTTGTCTTGGGGTAGTTTGATCACATCAGAAGCAATGCTGATCAGGAAATCCATCACTCTGTCATTGTACCGAGACACAGTAGCAGGACAAACTCCAAATCTCCCAGCTACATCACGAAGAGTTCTCTTATTCCCAGCAAACCTAAAAATTTAAATTGATGAGGAACTAGATGATGTAGTTTGTTGAATTTTATTAGTTCGTATTTCAGAAAAAATGGTGAATTTATCAAAGGAACATGAGAACTGCCTTTTCTGCTGAAATATCCGATGATCCATCCAAAGTGTATATCGGGAAGAATGGGGATTCTTCGAACTCAGCGATGATTTGTCTTGTCACTCCACTCTCCAAACGAAAATTTTCAATGAATTCGACATCTGAATAGTCTTTCACAATCTCTAAAAAATTTACAATTTTCTGTCTTTTCTGCCTTGTAAACATGGAACTGAGCACAACACAATCTTCTCGCTATTCTTCTTCTTCATTCTTACTCAAGTCATAATATTTATCCTCATCCAATAATAAATCTTGGACAATTGTGTGAATTATTTCGCGTTTTGCCATTTTTCAATATTAATTCATTATCCCAAGCTGTGTTTTCCGGCAATTGAATTACGAAACCACAAATAGCAAACTTCAGTATAAAAAAAAACAAAAAAAAACGAAAATAAAGAACCCAAAAATCTGGAACTGAGTTAAATGTTTTTAGAGCAGGTATTGTAATTTATCCAGTAAAATCGATTCTAGGAAAAAATGATATCTAATGATATCTCGAAAACTAGCAAGGTGATCGAAAAATATCAAGACCTTTATTATAGTCCTCAAAATTTCCCGTAAAAAAGTCTGTTGACATTTTTTGATAAACACACTAGTTTCGGAGATATTTTCATTTTTATTAGAAAAAAAACAATATACTTGACACAGGTGGCGTATTCAAATTGAAGTTCGGAATCCCCAGGAATTTTTGCGGCAATTACCACGTTTTTGAATAATTTTCTAATAATCTCAGAGAATTTTGCTGAGAAGTGGATGTCCTCTAATTGTCCCTCTCTCCCTTTTTTTTCTAACGTTTCTACAAGCTCTTAAACAAGACCAGACTTTCGTTGATTAATTTCAAATTTCTTCAATTAATTAAATTTGTACTTACATTATACTCGTTCCCAAGGATTTCAAATCGTGCTGCCAATGAAGCTCCCGTGGTGAGTCCTCTTCTGTGTAATTGTGGTCTATAGCTCCACGCAATATCTGCTGATATGTTCCTAAACATAAAACAACGTTTTGTTTACAAATTATCATTATTGACGAATTATTATTATTATTTATAAATGTTTACTCACTCCCAGACCTCGTCCTTAGGCTCAGTAATATTCTCCCAAGAGATTGAACCAAAAAGATGTTCGTAAAATCCTGTGCGAAGGATTAACAAGAACTCATTGTCGTCGCTCGTCCCTGAATAGATGAAATGATAATTATGTTATAAAGTGTAAGTTATATTTCTATTTATTAATATAGCTCTAACAATTATACTTACACATGTTGACAAATCTGGAATTGTTCTATGCTTCTTCACATAATTTCGTCTTTTTTCGCGAGGCTTTTATTTGAATGTTCATAGACAATATTCACTTGATATATCAATTGTTTGTTCTTGATCCAGTGACTGTCGATTGTCTTCAACGTTGCAGTCTATCAACCACATCTTCCTGAAGCGAAGCAAAGAAAAAAAGGAAGGAGTAAAGAAAAAAAAGGTACAATTTCCTGCGCTGAGAATAAGACCCAATTTACTGAAATCCAAATGTCTAAAAAAATATGATAATATTTCCAGTTACAATGAACCCGAGTGCAGATCAGACAAAAGGAGCAAAAGCTGTGGAAAACTGCTATGGAACAGTCATGGACCACCCAGATGTTGTGGAATCGGAAGGTGCTTCTTGTGATAGTAGTTTCACCCCGATGGATGACTCAGTGACTTCACTCAGTGACACATCTGGAATTGACTCAGATGATATATTGACCGGAGTGAGCCACAGGGTAGGATTCCCTGCTGAAAAAGGTGAGACCATCAGCATTCCTGAAGGTCCAGATGACTCTCTTGTCTCATCAGCCAATGCTTGGATTGATTCAGATGAGTCGTCTCGTGATTCAGATGACACGCCTGACATGACTGAACCATCCTGCAATTACACAAAGAAAACAAAAAATACGGTTTCAAATATATATTAGTAAAGAGATTCGCAAGACCTTCGAGGAGAAACTTGAACTGCAGATGGAGACAATTTCACTGCTCGAAAATCAAATGATGATAGCTGTGAGTACACCAGCAGAGTGGATGACTCCTTCGACGGTCGCTAAAATCCAATCCTTGGGTGATCAAATCTCTGAAGAAGTGGATAAATACTAAGAGACATTTGAAGAGTTCGTTTCCTTCAAAGCTGCCCTGACGAGAGAGTAATTCTTGCCAATTCAAGAATTAATAGACGTTAATGTCTTCTATTATTATTGATTGATTCAATTGATACATATTAATTTCTTCTATTATTATCATTTAATGTGAAATTCAAAAATTATATCCAGGTATTTTTTCTGTATTAAAAAAATCAATTTATTTTTTAAAATTATACGCAAGTCGAAAAGGAAATTAATTGAACACATTAATTATTTTTTAAAGAATTAATAAATTGACAAATGGATAATGAATTGATTAACAGGGCCCGGGACTACGTGTGGTTACAATTGTTATCAACAATCTTTCAAATATCATTGACAATCGTAATCACATGTGGTCCCAGCCCCTATTGATAATGGATTAAATAAATTGGATCAGCTGTATGAACTCTTCTATCCTTGAAATAATGATTCATTCCATCATTATTTCTCATTTTTCGCCATGAGTTCAGTCAAAGTTGCCAGGATCCTCTTCTCACGTTCGAGAGCTTCGAACGAGTTTCCTCTCGTTTCTCCCATTTAGCATCTCTCTCCTGATTCATTTTTTGAATTGTTTCCAAGGCCTTGTCCAATGAAGTCTGTTTTGTGGCACGTGGTTTTGGGGGCTTCTTGTTTTGTCCTTTTTTCTTCTGTTCTCTCATCAAAGAGCCCCTTTTGCTCCTCATTTGAATGGAGGTCCTCTTTGTCTCAAATTCCGCATTGAAGTCTTCTGCGATTGCCCCCCACATTTCTGCTTCGTTCTTGAAACGTTTGCGCGGGCCAACATCATTCTCCATATCCACTACTTGCTCGAGTAAATATTCCTTCTGCTCATTTGTCCATTGAACTGTAAAAAATTCAACAATTTATACACCTGAATATTGAATTTTAAATGACGAAATTCATTGAAATTCCACTAGAGCTACAATGTGATGGTAATTTCCAATGAGTGTACCGGAAATTCCATCCAATTTTTTTGGAAATTTCTTTTGGTATTCTGGTATTTCTTGATCAAATATTGAATGAACTCATTTATTTATAAATTAATTCATCACCTCATCAATTCTACGAGTTCAATACTCACTTCATTTGCCCACATGTTTTGAATCCTCCAGCTGCTTAGAGTTATCCTCATCATCCGAGTCGTCGTCATCTGAACTCGAATCAGTTCCATTGAGCTTTCTCTTAGCACTCGTCGAGTTACCCGAAGTCTTCAAAACTTTGTCATGTTTGGTGATTATTTCCATGTCCATTGCTTTTGGTGATGTTTCATTATCCAGGATGCAGATGAGCTTCTTTTCCCTAAAAAATGGAGAGGAAATTATTAATTTTTGTGACACATGATTTTAAGGAGAGAAAATAGACGAACATACTTGTCAGTGATTCTTTTAATGGAAAAAATTTGATTAGTTCCCAATGATGTCTCAAATCGACCTTCTATGGCAGCTTTCAATATGTATTTTATCATTTCATCGTCGTCTGTGGAATTAATTATGTAGCAATGTGATATAATTTAAATGAATCTCACTTAATCACATTTACGAACCACTAATTTTTTTGCGATCAGTCTCACTCTTCGTTTGAAAGCTCACCATCGTTTTATTATTTAATTGGAAAGTGGCCGAGGGCGTAGCCATGTCGGTTTAGTACTTTTTGAATATTTCAAATAAAACCGAGACGTCTCTCTCTGACAGTTTTAACGATTGTATGACAGATAAACAAACGATAGTCAGTCCACGCAAATCCAAACAAGTAATATATGTTGCCTCGATTGTCATCTGGAAATACTGGCGCTTGGCAATCCAATCATCAAGATTATATACTGATGATGATAAGGTACAGTCTCAGTATGAAGTGAGTGGAATTTATTCACAATCCCCAGTCAGACATGATGATGCTGTGATGAAGGATTAACAGATTCAGATATATTGTCCCATTTTCTGACGTCTGATGAAGGGAGAATTAGGATTTTAGTAAAGATGATTTAATGAAGGACTTACAAGTAATAAGAGCTTCCAGATCTCCATCAGTCGAATTTGGTCTGTGAGCCATCAGCATTTTCTCCTTCAATTGAAACACACTTGGATTGTGAGCGAATTTTTCACTAGCTCTGTCGACCTAGTATTTTATCCTATTCACGTCCATTTCAATGTCCATGTCAGCCAATAATTCACAGACTACGAATAAAATCAAATAATTGAGAAAAAGCTCCAGAAAACGAGACTGTTTAAATTCAGCTGGGGCAGACTCCTTCTGTCCAAGGGCTTCGAATATCTGTCCAAGCAGCTTATGAGCACCACTAGACTCACTCTTGACTTACAGATTGCTATTTTTGGCTCCAAATTTTTTTGCTCCAAAATGAGCCGAATATACATCGACAATAGACATAGACAAATGTCACGAATTTTGGATATCCTAGTGGTTTTGTGAGGACATCGAGGTCTGAGGATCATCTTCAGTTCCAGCAGGATCCATCGATGAGTGCAGTGGACATTGACATCGATGACGATGTCACAACAAGCCTCAACACGCTCTTGAACTAACGACCTGACAATGGACACGTGTCTCCAGTGACATATATAATGCACCGGTGAGCTCCTCCTCAGCATCCGCATCAAAACACACATCATGCTGTCAAAATGGAATCATGTCGATTATCCTACGAAGATGATTCAGTGCGATTTTTCTCGCGTGTAGATGCTGCTCACTAGGTCTCTCCTTCGGATTGGATTGAATATCTGCGTACGATGCACACATAACCCACTCCGAATTGTATTTAATTATTTCATTAGCACCAAGGACACTTCTTTGGGTCTTCCACGAGCCCACACTTCCTAGACATCTAAATAAACACAATTAACCTCTCAATTAACCTCTCCTTAACAAAATCAACCAAGAAACACGGTTTGCTTAAATGGTCACAAACGCAACCTATTTTATCGACTTTTACCGACTCAGCTAACCCCAAGAAACATCAATTTTCAATTCGTCACCAAGAAACACGAAATGTTTACGTACGCAGTCAGCACGCCAAGAAAAACGCCATATCAGTCTGATGTTAGCTACCACATATTTCGTGCTATCTTTATATATCCCACATCAATGAATGAGGTTAAGATATTCTCGAAGCCGCCATTTTGGGCAACATTTTTGTTTTGTGATGTTCAGTGGAGTTCCATCCAGTGCTTGAACATCGAGTCATCAAATACAATGATCTGAAGTCATAAACCCTGGCATTTCAGCCTTTTAATGAACTGTAGAATACTAATGGGGTTGTTGTGACTTCATCCAATACTTGATATTGATTAATCGACTCTTGTCGTGCGACTGGATGATTCACTCAATAATCTTTCTATGATCCCAACGTATGCATGTGCATCGATTTTTCAGCAACGGTGTCGACTAACTACTCCTCCCCAGGACAAAATCAATATATTCACTGGAAGTGGGCCTCCTAGACACGATGGATACAGGTAATTACATCATTCACACATGCTGTGGGAGGAAATTCGGAGAAACGAGACGATAATTGTATTCTGACGAAATATGTTTATTTTGAATGAGATCTTGCATCGTTCTGTGAAGGAAAAAATCTAATGATTGAAAAAATGGAGGATTAGAATTGTGAATTTATTGGGAAAATTGTATTATGTGTCGACAGAATTCGAGTAGAGATTTTATTTTTTTTAATTTTTTTCATTTTTTATTTTTGATTCCATATGTATACCCTCTCGGGTTTTTACATTTTGTTCCCTTCCCTAATCTGCGTTACCATGGGCCGACTTACTTTATCCCGAACTGCACCCCATTCGGGATTGGACTGCCAGGGAAACCATGGAAAACCTCAGTCGTGCAGCCGGCCGATAATGCACGGATTTCGCTGTGTCCATTGGTCACACTGACTCAATGGGCACAGTGGTTCTCTACATTCGTACCTAGCGACTGTAGTCCCACGCGGTTAGGTGTGCCTAAGCGGACACCCATCCAAGTACTGGGCAGACTGAACTCTGCTTAGCTTGGATGACCGCCGGAGCTACACACTCCCCGCGTGGCCACTACAGCCACTAATTCGAGTAGAGATTAAACTCTTTTTTTTGAAATTATTTTTTGTTATTCCTCAAGCAATGCTCTCCCAAAGGCTTTTTTTCGTTATTAACTTCGTTCGTCGCGTAAATAAATTTCACTCCTCCTCATGTTCTTTGACCTTGAGATTGTGAACTCCATCGTTCCATGATGCTGAAGCTAGCGGGAGTTGGGTGTTACTTATGAGGCGGACTGTAGCCACGGATTTGAAATCTCCCAGACTAAATGAAAAATAAAAAAGTGTGATCGCAAAGGTTTTTATAATTGAAATTTTTTGTTTAATGTACGTGAAGGTTGGGAGAACACTTCTGAGGGGGGTAATTGGGGGTGCAAGGAAACGCAAAAATTTATCGATTTAATTCTCCTTGAAAAAGGTGCCGGAGGGGTTGGGGAAGTATCCTCGGGAGGAATTTTTTCCGGTGCACTTATTATCAAATTTTTAATGGATCTTTGAAAATTAAATAAATACAATTTCTCATGGGGTAAATAGTGGTGCAAGTGAATTCAAACACTTGGACATTCGATTTCTTCTTCAAAAGGTGCCTAAGGGGTTGTGGAAGTCCCCTGAGGATGAATTTCGTCGGTGCACTAATGAACAGATTTTTAATTAATTTCTGAAAATTATTTTTTCACCAGGTTCAATAGGGTAAATAGGTCTGCAAGTAAACGCAAACACTTCGAGTCTTAGTTTCCTTTGAAAAAGTAGCCTAAGGGGTTGGGGAAGTCTCCTGTGGAGGAATTTCATCGGTGCAATAATTAGCATATTTTTAATTAATTTTTGAAAATTATTTTTTTACCAGGTTCAATGGGGTAAATAGGGGTGCCATTGGACGCAAATACTTGGAGATTCATCTTCTTTTAAAAAAGTAGCATAAGAGGTTGGGAAAGTCTCCTGAGGAAGAATTTCGTCGGTTTACTAATTGGCAGATTTATAATTATTTTTCGAAAATTGATTGGAAATCTTCCAATGATTGGCACCACCAAATTTTGCATTTAGAAAACTTCCCAAACTCCTTCGGTACATTTACAAAAAAAATAAAAATTGAATCTCCAAGTGTTTGGGTTTACCCCTATTTACCCCATTGAAACTTGTAAGAAAATAATTCTCAAAAATTGAATAAAAATTTACTAATTAGTGCACCGAAAAAATTTTTCCTCAGGAGACTTCCCCAATTCCTTAGGCATCTTTCAAAAGGAATTGAATGTCTAAGTGATTGCGTTCACTTGCACCCCTATTCACCCCGTTGAACCTATAAAACAATAATTTTCAAAAATTGATTAAAAATCTGCTAATTAGTGCACCGCAGAAATTCCTCCTCAGGAGACTTCTCCAACCAATTAGGAAATTTTTTCAAAAGAAATTGAATCTCCGAGTGTTTGCGTTAACTTGCACCCCTACTTACACCATTGAACCTTTTAAAAAATTAATTTTCCAAAATTTAATGAAAATCTGCTAATTAGTGCACCGAAGAAATTCCTCCTCAGGAGACTTCTCCAAGCCCTTAGGCATCTTTTGAAAAATAAATCAAATATCCAAGTGTTTGAGTTCACTTGCACTCCTATTTACCCTATGAGAACTTGGATGTATTTAATTATAAAAAATTCATAAAAAATCTGATAATGAGTGCAGCGGAAAAATTCCTCCCGAGGATCCTTCCCTAACCCCTCCGGCACCTTTTTTAAGAGGAATTAAATCTATAACTGAAGGGTTATTTAGGATTGAAATAACGATTAAACACAGTTTTATTATCGTAAAAGTAATTACGCTTTATTCAGACACGTAATGCGACAACGGTCGCGGCACAAGTGGTGCATAGTACGAGTATATCTACGAGAGGCGCAACGGCGCCGTGGCGACACAGTCAGCCACACTGTCGGTAAAAGGAGACTGGCGTAGGGCGCCACTTTCAACACTCCCTCCCGCCATAGACAGTATCCTTGATTCCTCTCCAGTCTTCTTCTCTCCTGGTAATATATTCTCGTTCATCACAAAGTTTCTTATTTGGTAACTTTATCTCGCCTCAGTATTCTCGCCAGCTAATTTTGTCAGTTTAATCTCATCAGTTTTTCCATCTCGCCGATTTTATCTCTCCCAGAAGGTCTCGCCAAATTAGTTATTTCCTTGACAAACAGAAAGAAAAATAATTTAAATATTTACTTTCATTATTAGGTCCATCAAACGATTGTGTGTTTCAAACGTCAATGGTTTGGTGAAAACATCAGCTAGCTGATCCCTTGAGCCAATCCAAATGATTTTCATATAATTCTTTTTAACGCATTCCTTTACATAATGTAATTTGTTCTCCACAATGTGTTTCAATTTCATTCCTCCATTCGTTTCCGCACTCACAATAGCAGATTTATTATCACACCTTAAGATCGTTGGAACAGGGGGATCAACCAGTATCAGTTTCAACGAGTTGTGCAACGACATCATTTCTCGACTCGCCTCGCTCATTGCAACATACTCAGCTTCACACGTAGAAAGTGCTACTGTAGTTTGTTTGTGAGTTCGCCAAATGACCGAATAACCAAACAGTCTAATCACAAATCCACAAGTTGTGATTGAATCTTTACAATCAGAAAAACTCGCATCAGAATAACCCTGAATGTCATTGGTCTCGCCTGAATATCTCAGACCCAAGCCCGTAGTACCTCTCAGATACCGAAAAATTCTTTTTACCATCTACCAATCACTTTCTTTAGGATTTACTTGATGTCTGCTTATTACATTGACTGCATATGCAATGTCTGATCTCGTAGCACCAGCCAAATACAAAAGACTACCTACAGCCTCCCTATAACGAATGTTTGCTTTTGTTTCTGTCCTTTCCAAAGTTCCATTATCATATTCTGTTTCTCTTGATTTTCTCTCATTATTAGCTACTTGAGAAGTATTCATTGGTGTACGTTGTGGATATGCTTTATCAAAGCCAAACCTACTTAATATCTTTTGAATATAATTTTCCTGATTTAATTTGATAATCTGATTTTCTCTGTCCCGCCTAATAGTCATGCTCAAGAATTCCTTGGGTTCTCCCAGGACTGTCATTTCAAATTCGCTACATAAGTTACTCTTTACTTCAGCCAATTTATCGTTATCATTACTCGCCAATAATATATCATCTACATAAAGTAGCAGAAGCAAGAACTTGTCTTCATCTCGCCAAGTGAATAAACAAGGTTCTAAATCCGAGTTCTGCAGACCCATGCTTAAAGCTACTTCAGTGAATTTTACATTCCACCGTTTGGGACTGATACGAAGACCATAAAGTGCTTTCTCCAATTTGCACACATTTTCTTGCCTATCTTTGTCAGTATGATTAGTTCCTTCTGGAATTTCCATGTAAATCTCTTCATCTATTACGCCATTGAGGAAAGCAGTTTTAACATCTAGCTGACACACCTCTAGATTATATTTGTTTATAATCGATATAACTATTCTCACTAGAGGTAAACGAGCTACTGGAGCATAAGTTTCCCTTAATTCATAAATGTTCTTATCCTTGAAACCTCTGATTACTAGTCTCGCTTTGAATCTTATTTTTCCATTTGCCTCATTTTTACACTTAAAAACCCATTTTGAATCAATGACATTTAATCTTTTTCCATTCATCATACTTAGAGGTCTTTTGACAATTTTCCATACTTGATTTCTTTCTAACGAGTTCAATTCTTCATCAACCGGATTTAACCAAGAATCTTTATTTTTACTGTTTATAGCTTCTCGATAATTTGAGGGATCTTCATTTATGTTTGCTAAAAGTGCATGATACACTTCATCTTCCTTTTGTGCTAAATCTGTCTCGCCTACATTACTGATAACACTAGTGAAGAAAACAATTCCTTTCATGTTCTCATCAATTTCCAACTCTGAAAAGCTATTATCATTTATTATTTTATCCTTTATATCAACTGTTTTCACTTTCTTGATAGTGTTTTGTTCTGAAACTTCTTTCTTTGGTCTACCTCTTTTGCGTTTTATCTCTCCCTCCGGTTTTAAAGAATCCTCGGTCTCTCCTCGATTCTTTTCGAACTCAACAAACCATTCATCTTTATTCTCCATTTCTCCATAGTCTGGAAAATCTTTGATACAGTTTCCCTTGTATTTATCCCCATATACTAATTTTTCATTGAATTTAACATGTCTACTTTCATAATACTTCCCTAGCTCTGGCTTTAAGAGTTGATACCCTGTTGGAGTATATCCAACCAAGACCATACTTACACCTCGAGGTCCAAACTTTGGACCAGTATTTCTAGCAATTTTTACACAACTTAAGCTACCGAATCTTTTGATTTGATTAATATAAAAGCTGTGATTAGGTGCGAATCTTTCTAAAGGAGTTATCATATTGTTTGATTTATGTGGAGTCCTATTGTAAGCATAAACTGCAGCAGATAAGCCCAGATCCCACATGCCCTTTGGCAGTCTTGACTCCGACATATAGCCCCTAACCTTTTTCTGGATAGTTTGATTAAACCTCTCAGCGACACCGTTGTGTTCTGGAGGATTAGGGGAGGCTAACTGTAATTCCGCCCCTAGATCCTTNCAAAGCTGTGATTAGGCGCGAATCTTTCTAAAGGAGTTATCATATTGTTTGATTTATGTGGAGTCCTATTGTAAGCATAAACTGCAGCAGATAAGCCCAGATCCCACATGCCCTTTGGCAGTCTTGACTCCGACATATAGCCCCTAACCTTTTTCTGGATAGTTTGATTAAACCTCTCAGCGACACCGTTGTGTTCTGGAGGATTAGGGGAGGCTAACTGTAATTCCGCCCCTAGATCCTTAAGAACTTCAATTGTATACCCGCCTGTATACTCTGTTCCCTGATCTGATCTCAGATAGCATACTTTCGAAGTCATAACCCAGTAGATTACGCGCGCTTCTAATGAACATCTCAAGACAATGTCCTGTTTCACTTTTCGCCTTCATTGGATAAGCCATAGCGAATCTTGAGAAGTCATCGATGAACACAGAAATAAATCTGTATCCCTTAGGATGAGAAATTGGAGTAATAGGTCCCATCACATCTGAGTGAATTATTTGCAATGGTGCTGTTGCTCGCCTGCGCACCGACGTGAATGATAATTTATTGAATTTAGACGTTAAGCAGACCTCACAATCTCTAATGAATTCATCATCAAATTTTACTGCATTTAATTCTTTGTTATCTGGGAATTTCTTTTGTAGTGCCTTGAGGTAACTCGTTGAGGCATGTCCAAATCTACAATGCCACAACATGACATCATGATTCCTCATATAGCTATTTTTATCAATTGAAAGTTTTGGGAAATCTTCTAACGAGTCATCCCATGGTAATTCATCAACATCTTGCAATTTTCTGTCCCAAATGGTGTAAT
>NW_021680982.1:105895-120285 GCF_001412515.2 Diachasma alloeum
ATCTGGTTACAGTTTTTGTATTCAGGTCCGAAATCCCAGACTCGACTTGCTAAACATAAACAAACCGAATCCAGGATGAGTGTGCTCTTCAGAAAATCTAAACATAAGACCTCCTCCAAACACACTCAAGTCTTTTATGATTCCAAGAGATTAATTTAATTTTCTCAAGCAATTTGACGTCTTAATATTCCGCGTTTCTAATGTGTATAGTATGCTCGCCCATTTACACATATGCCTGATGTCTCACCTGTTACATATCCTATTCCTTTGTCTGGTAGAACATACACTTTATCGTCTACTATTGCCAGGGAGACTAGTTCTCCCTCGTGGTTTCCTTCGATTAAATATTGTCTGATCAGGAGTCTCCACACTTCATGCAAGAGTTCCTTATCAGCTGTAATTATTTAATTTATAAATATCTTCGTCTGAAGATGGCAATTTCTAAAAATTCAATTTCTTTGGTTCGACTCGTCAAATATTTAATTTGTTATTCTCGCCTATCAAATACTTCTAGATTCAATATTCTTGCCAATTAAATATTTCGATTTGGATGCATCCTTAATTCATGAATTTCAATTTTGCACTAGTGTCTGTTGATTTTATTTTATTACTTTACATTACGCTGGTGGACCCCGCACACACGCGGAACGCGGCCGAGAAAGAGAGAATCTTTGTTTTTCACACCAATTTTCATATATACACACCAATTTTTATTTTTGTTTCTATTTCTTATTGTTCTCGCCTTGCTCGAGCAATGTGTGTGGGACTGCAGTCGTCCCTCTCTCTCAGACGCACCCCGGTTGCGCGCGCAACCCACCCGTTGCGTCTACTTGTTGATGCCTGTTGAAGCCTGTGGTTGCCTTCTCCGCCGAGAAACTATTGTCTCAGCGTCACTTGGCTTTCTTCTTTTGTTTTTCTTTAAATATGATTTTATTGATGACAAAAGATATTTTATGCTTTTCAGCGATTTTTTGTGAATTTAATGGGATTTCTTTATTAATTCTTTTTAATCTAAAATTCTCGATTTCAGGTCGACGTCGTGGACAATTAATTTCCAGCCGCCATTTTGATTCCTTCTATTTTTCGTTCCCACCAATTCACTTCACTTAATTAATGCATTTTTCAGAACTTACTTTTTCTCTGAGTACTTTTCATTTATTCTTCCCGTCAGTCGTCACTCACCCAGCCCGTCTCGATTTTTCCTCTTTCTGGATATTGCTTTGTATCGCGTGTGATCCACCCGGACACGTACCCGGCCGCTCGATAGCGTCCTTTTTGGAATTTCCGATTTATCGCTTTCAATCCTTTAATTTATGATAAATTTTAATCACGCACAGTGGAAGTGTGCTCGGCCGATAACCTGAAGGGATATTTAGGATTGAAATAACGATTAAACACAGTTTTATTATCGTAAAAGTAATTAAGCTTTATTCAGACACGTAATGCGACAACGGTCGCGGCACAACTGGTGCATAGTACGAGTATATCTACGAGAGGCGCAACGGCGCCGTGGCGACACAGTCAGCCACACTGTCGGTAAAAGGAGACTGGCGTAGGGCGCCACTTTCAACAATAACTATTTGCGTTGTCTTGCATCCCTAATTACCCCATCTGAACATGCGAAAATTGATTAAAAATCGTCCGATGGGTGCACCATTAAATCCCCCCACTCAGAAATCTTCTCCCGCCCTTCAGATATATTAACGGGAGACCGCGGTGAAATGTGAAAGTCGCAGGGGGTTGTCTCTATCATGCTGATGACTTGAGTACTTACTTTTTATAGTCAAACAATGAGAAAAAATCGAGTGCCAATTTTTTTCATTGACGGCATGTGGCTGTACTGACGTGCAGTCTTCGAAATAGTTCCCTTATCAGGGTTTCGGATGAATTGATTTGAATTTTGGTTTCCGTACACATAATATAGTGAGGAACAAAAACATGTGAGCTGTGAAAATTTCAATTTTTCAATTTTTTTTATTCTTTTTCTCAGAATTGGTAAAGACAATCATATTTTAGTATGATGCGAATGAAAGACCGTGACACACCAATGAACTAAAACTTTAAAAAATTTTTTTTGATCATTAGTATGGCATTTTTGCTGAATAAATGATCGAACAGAATTCAAAAAAATTATCATTTATAGGTGTTTTATGGCCTTCAAGTCGCATCATACTGGAAAACGATTGTCTCTACGAATTCTGATAAAAAGAATAAATAAAGTCGAAAAATTGGAATTTTCTAAAAATATGACATTTTCTTGTTCATCACTATATTATGTGTGTGGAAACCAAAATTCCCGTCAATCCGTTGAAAACCCTGGTAAGGGAACTATTTTGAAGATCGGATGTCAGTACAGCCACATGCCGTAAATGAAAAAAATTGGAACTCGATTTTTTCTCATTTTTTGAGTATAAAAAGTAAGTACTCGAGTCATGAGCATGATAGAGACAACTCCCTGCAACTTTCTAATTTCACCGCGGTCTCCCCTTAAACAAAAAATTTCAAGTATAAAAACCTTTGCGATTATTATCTATTGTTTCTAATTTAGCCTGGGAGGTTTAAAATTCGTGGCTACCTATGTAGCGTAGAGAGAGTGGCTATGGTGGGGGCTGTACAGTCCGCCTCATAAGCTATAGCTTACCCAACTCCCGCTGAGTTACTCGCGCTAGCTTCAGCATCATCATCGTTCCCCATCGCTTGAATTGCAGATCCGACACCGATATATGGTGGGTTTGCTGCTGGACATGATTCGCCACGGACCAGGCGTAAAACAGCAGAAATTCAACCGTTAGTTACAGTAGAAGATTTCCAGACGGCAAAAAGGCGTAACCGCCGCAGGAGAAATAGTGCTCCATATGTTGATGGAAAATCTCAGCAATTCGCCAATATGATCCCTGCTAATCGCACATCATCGCGTAAAACTCCTAAATCGATGCAAACACCAGTAAATACATCCAAAAAGCCTAAGCCTGTTCGTCAGAGTAAGAGAGATAAGATGTCATCGATAGAAATTCCAGCAGTTGAGAGGTACACGTTGGTCTCTTCTGCAAACCTGGAGTCCACTGGAATTCGTGGATTCCCTGTTCTACAGTCCCAGAGTAGTTTAAATCCTCATGGAGTCGTTTAGATGACTCGCACAGTGACCACAAAGCCCCACACTGTCACATCACATACCTCAGGGACTAATATGTCGGCGGCAGGTAGTGAAGGAGTGATTACAGTGACGTATGTCTGTGGAATTCCAGGAACTGGTCTTCCTGTTGATACGTCGCATAATTTAATCCCCCAGACGTCGATGGCGCAAACTACTGCCCCTAATGGTATGACTGGAGCTTCAAAGATCAACGTAATGCCTAGTATTGGTCCCCTGCTGTTTCTGAGCCAACTTCGGTATTGCACACGTCGACAGCGGTCGTCACGGCTCCAAAGCTGTCAACAATAGAGACTACAACTACTGCAAAAGTACCTGGAGTTTCGAGTGGCATTGAAACGCCTGGCGCTGGCCTCTCGGATACTCTACTGCCGAACTCACTTCCCCAGGCATCTTCCATAGTAACTCTAGTTACTGGAGGATTGCCTTCAGCCAGCCATGGAATGCCTGGAACTGACAAGGAACACTACGCAGGTGTCCCCCTCCGATTTCGATGAAATTTAAATATGTTATAGGGAACCCAAAACTAAGGGACACGTATTTTTTTTTAGCTGCCCATATTGGGTTTTAGGGGGTGGAAGTGCTCTTTGAAGTTGACCACCTCTCGGGGTCATTTTTCGATTGCACACATAAAGAAGCTTTTTCAACAACTCTTTCGCAGTGTATCATGAAGGTCACAAGGAATGATGAAAATGCGAATTAGAACCGTCTCCGGGGGGTGAAATATAGAGGATAAACTACCCTTGTGAAAATTCATTTTTCTCATAGAAAAAAAACTTTTGATGGAAATCCCATGGGATAAATTCCGTTTGAAAAAATAGAAAAAAATACAGAATACCTGTTTTGATTTTTTTTAAATCGAAATTTGAAACTTAAAAAAATTGATTTTTCGTGAATTGCGAAATTTCAAACTTTTTCCTGTACAAAACGAAGTTTACGGCTAATGATGAGGAAAACCATTGGGACAGGATCTAGGATTGGTGTCGGGGAGGTTAACTACCCTTGGGAGGGGGGGGGGAATTTTTTAAATAAGGGAGAAAAAATATCGATGAGAATTTTACGAAACACATTTCATTCGAAAGCATGAGACAATTTAAAGCACATATTTAGGATTTTTTCCGCAAATTAGAATTTTAAGGTAAGAAACATCGATTCTTTGAAAAATTATGGATTTTAAATTGTTTGTTGTACTAGACTGATCTTACACGGAATGATAAGTGAAACAATTGAAATAGTCTTCGGGAGTGAAACTTGAGGGCTTAACAATCCTCATGGTACTTTATCGAATCGATCGGACCAACCTCATTCATTTTCAAAAGAAATGAGTAATGACCATGAATCCNAAAAAGAAAAACTAGAGGCTTATTTCTCATAGGATATTTAGGACTCCCCACCAAGGTTAGATTTTCCAAAAAATGGAAAACTCGTAGCTCTTCCTCCTAACTAGTGTTCCATAAAAGNTTAAATGGCTTCCATTTCTAATTTGAAAAAATGAGTTATGATGAAATATTTTGAGGAATTCAAATTTTCATCTGTATATGAACGTGGATGGGTGATACAAAGAATAGCCGATGATTTTGTATAGTAAATAATAGATCGATGATAAAATGTATTTCGGTTGCTCTCATCGCTTCGATGTGATATCGTTTTCAATGAGACGTAAATGGCGATATATGTCAATACCATTCTGTTTGATAATGCAGAACCATTACTGAAGAATATTCGGGAGTTGAAAACATNTCCTAACTAGTGTTCCATAAAAGAGCCTTACGAGGGTGTTTTGACTACATTTGCGTTTCCGGCAAAATTACATCAAGTCAAGTGAGCCCATGTCCCAAAAGCAGTGGAAGTTTAGTGCGCCCAACAGGTTACNTATGTCAATACCATTCTGTTTGATAATGCAGAACCATTACTGAAGAATATTCGGGAGTTGAAAACATATTGATGCAAATGGCTGATTTGTTATCTGAGGATGAAATTACTCTGATCAATATAACTTATACGATATCAATGTTTTTCATTCTTATCCCTCTTGTGAACTACAATCAGTCTATGAACATACATCGAAGAGAAAAGTAGTTTTTCGGCNAAGTCAAGTGAGCCCATGTCCCAAAAGCAGTGGAAGTTTAGTGCGCCCAACAGGTTACAAGCCTGGAAGTTTTAAACGAAAAGTACCTCGATATTCTGTGAACATGAAAAATCAAAACGGAATAAAAATAGTGAGCGATCGGATGGTGGAAAATAATAGTGAAGAAAACAACAAGATTGAAAGAATGCTAAAAAAAAGNTATGTCAATACCATTCTGTTTGATAATGCAGAACCATTACTGAAGAATATTCGGGAGTTGAAAACATATTGATGCAAATGGCTGATTTGTTATCTGAGGATGAAATTACTCTGATCAATATAACTTATACGATATCAATGTTTTTCATTCTTATCCCTCTTGTGAACTACAATCAGTCTATGAACATACATCGAAGAGAAAAGTAGTTTTTCGGCGAGTGTCGTAATCTATACTTGTTCTACCATGAAAGTTAATCCGATCAACGTTATCCAACTTCTGATAGCAACATTTGAAGTTCTCAATCTTGCTGAAATNAAAAAAAAGTCCAGCAACGTGAAGCCTCCACCCCCGGAGCTGCCATAAACATTGGCCCTGGCACCCAAGTGACTGAAAAGAAGAAAAACGCGGGGGGACGGTTGAGCAATAAATCACCCTATAGCGCTCGAAGTGATTCCAAAATTGTGGATGCGAATAAAAAAAGTGAAATTATTCAAGTGAGCACGGAGGTTAAACACTTGTGGATGAAAATGCTGGAAGACGATCTTAATATTTTCAATCAAGTGTGTGATGAAAATGTGCCCCTTGAAAATAAAAATGTGGTGGAACAGCAGCAACAGCAGAAGGAAAAAAAAAGGATACTGATGAANGAAATATCCGTGAACAATGAGGAACGTGAATTAGCAGACACGTTCGAAAGGATATTGATTCAATCAATGGAGCAATGTAATGGAGTTGAAATGATCGAAAAAACATTCCTGGATTTTCAAGAGCCTTATAAAGATATCGAAATGATAGCGGTCGAGGATAAAGAATTTCAACCACATACAGAAGAATCACCTGATAGTTGTTCNATATTTTCAATCAAGTGTGTGATGAAAATGTGCCCCTTGAAAATAAAAATGTGGTGGAACAGCAGCAACAGCAGAAGGAAAAAAAAAGGATACTGATGAAAAGAAGCAAGAAAAAACNATCCGTGAACAATGAGGAACGTGAATTAGCAGACACGTTCGAAAGGATATTGATTCAATCAATGGAGCAATGTAATGGAGTTGAAATGATCGAAAAAACATTCCTGGATTTTCAAGAGCCTTATAAAGATATCGAAATGATAGCGGTCGAGGATAAAGAATTTCAACCACATACAGAAGAATCACCTGATAGTTGTTCGGAGGATGAGGAACCTCTAGATTTCGAATATAAAAAGAATGCGNAAGGCCGAATTCAACGCTCGGGAAAGAAGGAGGCAATTGGCCAAGGAAAAACAGAGGCAATTCAGGGCTCGTGAAAACCGCTTAAAAATCGCTAAAAAGAAGAAGGCTGAATTTAACGCTCGGGAAAGGAGGAGGCAACTGGCCAAGAAAAAACAGAGGCAATTAAGGGCTCGTGAGTTTGAAAAAAATCGCTCTGAGGACCATACATCGACAGAAATCACTCCCGAGAGCCCTGAGGTCATGTCAGAGTCACAATTATTGATGGAAATCATCCCTGAGAACCATANGAAGAATCACCTGATAGTTGTTCGGAGGATGAGGAACCTCTAGATTTCGAATATAAAAAGAATGCGGTTGACTTCTGGAGAAGTGGAAAAAAGAAGAAGAATCTCTCTATAGAAACTGTTTCCCATTGATTCAGGAAGGTGAAATCGCATAGACAGCTACGACGCTGGGCGAATCAAATCAATAAAGGAGGGACATACATGGAGAAGTTGAAACGCATTTCGGAGTACACATTGAAGAATATGAAGAATTCTATCGATGCAGGTTTGATCGTCCACGATACTGACCACCGAAGGTGGGCCCTGCAAGCCCGGAAGGAAATCGGCTTCAAAGACGTTCGTTTTACAGCTTCGTCCAGGTGGTTCCATTATTTCAAATGAGCACAGTAGTAAGAGGGCATTATTGGCGAATTTTTGTCCAGGAATTACCCTCCTCCCCCCCTTTTTTCCAGGAAGTGCACGTGCACGTCCCCCCGCCCCTCTCGGTGGCATGCCTTTGAAGAGGCCGCCGGCGCGCTGGGGGGCCCCCTGGGGTGCAGGGCCTCAAAGTTGGGGTCCGAGGGTCACAGGAAGTGGGTGGTGGGTGGAAAATGGCCGTCAGATAGAAAATGAGTGGCGGGTGGAAAGTGGGTGGTGGGTGGAAAAGGGGTGGCGAGTGGAAAGTGGGTGGAAAAGGTCTGGCGGGTAAAGAGAAGAACTGTCGGACAGGATATATCGGACGGGTGTCGGGAGTCGGGCCCCTCTGCTGGTGGTCCAACCGTGAAGGACGGCGTCGGCAAGGGTCCGGATGTCACTCTCCAGGACATTGGAGCTACTGTCCTTGAGACTCCGGAAAGACATTACGCTTTTGAATTTTTTTTAAAGGTATAACAAAGGATTGCAACCATGAAAGACGCAAAGAGCGGACAATAAGTTCTCTCTCTCTCTCTCTCTCTCTCTCTCTCTCTCTCTCTCTCTCTCTCTTTCTCTCTCTCTTTTATTTTGAGGACGGTGAATTTTTCGAGCTGATATGGAGCCGAATATAATTTTCTAGCAACTTCTACGTAGCTGAAAAAATGTGAAGGTTTTTCGTAAATGAAAAATGCAAGGTTTACAAAGTACTTTTTCTTTAATTCGTGTAAAATGATGAAATACATTTTTAGGCTTACAAATAATATTTTTTTCGTTCCAAATTAAAACTATTTGCCATCAGAAAAGATTATTATTATTATCATATACTCTTTAGTATGTGGGCATTCGGTAAGCCCCTCCCGCAAAACCATCCAACTCATCGAAGCAAAAATGAAACATTTCACCAAATAATTGACACAAATATCCCTCGTTCTGCTGAGGTATTGTACGACGGAGGTCATCCCTGGCCAGAAGGTAAATCTCCTCGAAATTGCTGCATATGCGATATTGGAGTTCTTCAGTGGCTGGCATCCTGTTGTATTCCATATAATGCATGGCAACACTTGTGATCGCCCGCACCAGAGACTCCTTGTATTGTTTGAGAGGCAATCAGTCCAAAAATTTTAACCACTGATCGATCCATGCCGCTTTGTTTTTTAATGTTGTAATGCTCGGGCTCATCATAATGAGGGGTTGCCTTACATCAGCACGTACAAAAGCAACCCAGGGGTTATCGTAGCTGCGATGGAATCTCACTTTGACATCCCCAAATTGCTTAGCAGGTACATTATGGACGGCTTTTGGGTGAAACTTCTCAGGATCAAAGTAGTCCGTAATGGCATTCAGATCTTCGTACAGAAGGCCCCATTCTTCCCGTAACATTGAGAGCACGACACGGTTGGGGCGTACGGCCATAAACTACACCAAAGGAACAAATTGTCCGAGACAGGTAACTTGCAAACCAACACGAATTTGTTTCGTCTCTGACTTATTGGGAGGTATAACTTGCGACAGCACCACCTGCTGTTCGGCACCACTGCACTCTTTTTCGTTGATATTTTCCATGTTTAAAAACTGATGAGCGAAATCGGATCGACTGGATGAAATACACCGCGAGCAGCCGCGTTTTATAGGGTTAGGTATGAGAGTGGGGCGCGCTTAATTCCCCCCACCATACACATAACAGACCTATGCGCACAACACACTACCCCCACCGTAGGGAGAGCTGCGGCGTCGGCGTCACACATGACCCCCCACTACCATGGATTTCATATGATGTATATTACCCCCCCCCTCTATCATGCTACCCGCACTCCTATCATATTGCCCCGACCGCTGTGAATTTTTTTTTAATTCGGGTGACTTGGATTTATTTTTTGTCAGTCATTCGTGAAAATATATTTAGGACAGTAAAAATGAATAAAATTTGGAGAGATCACGACGTCGAACTGTTCGATAAATATCTCGCAGATCGGTCACCAAGTGAGAATTACAAGGAAAAACGAAAGCCTAGATTTCGTCAGAAACGCATACGTGTATATGTTGATAAATACACGGAAGATGAAAAGTACATACCGCCGAAAAAACGAATGATCGTGGCGAAAAAAGAACTAGAATGTCAAGTAGATGATTTCCAAGCAGGTGATGAATGTTGCTGCAAAGACAAAAGTACAAGAGAAGAGAGTAAAATACATATCAAGTATCGAAAGGATAGATTATGTGGTCAAGACGAGAATGGAATGTATATGTATACCATTTTCCAAGTATGCTACAACAAAGAACCGGCTGAATCCAACGAAGAGAACGAAGAGAGTTTCCGAATAATGTATAATCCTCCATCGCTGAGAAGCATCTCCATCGCTAGTTTATTAAACGATAGAAAATACGTGAAAAATGATAAGACTTTGCATTTGGTGAAATGGGCAATCCTGTTTAATAGTGACATGTTACTATACAAAATGTGGAAATCAGGGATACGGTATTTCAGTGGTATAGTAAAAAGGAAATTATATAAAGCGAAAGTGGGCGAAAAATTTGCCTGGCCTCAATTCTATAGGGAGTGCAGCGAAGAATACTATTTCCCTGCGGGGGAGGAGACACTGATCTATAAGCAAAAACGACCAATCACTGGTCTTTCTTTACAATAGACAGCAAATGCAAACGAAGTGGGGTGAAAAAGAAAAACTAGAGGCTTATTTCTCATAGGATATTTAGGACTCCCCACCAAGGTTAGATTTTCCAAAATATGGAAAACTCGTAGCTCCTCCTCCTAACTAGTGTTGCATAAAAGAGCCTTACGAGGGTGCTTTGACTACATTTGCGTTTCCGGCAAAATGACATCAAGTCAAGTGAGCCCATCTCCCAAAAACAGTGGAAGTTTAGTGCGCCCAACAGGTTATAAGCCTGGAAGTTTTAAACGAAAAGTACCTCGATATTCTGTGAACATGAAAAATCAAAACGGAATAAAAATAGTGAGCGATCGGATAGTGGAAAATAATAGTGAAGAAAACAAAAAGATTGAAAGAATGCTAAAAAAAGTGAAACTCCAGCAACGTGAAACCTCCAACCCCGGAGCTGCCATAAACATTGGCCCTGGCACCCAAGTGACTGAAAAGAAGAAAAACTCGGGAGGACGGTTGAGCAATAAATCACCCCATAGCGCTCAAAGTGATTCCAAAATTGTGGATGCGAATAAAAAAAGTGAAATTATTCAAGTGAGCACGGAGGATAAAAACTTGTGGATGAATATGCTGGAAGACGATCTTGATATTTTCAATCAAGTGTGTGATGAAAATGTGCCCCTTGAAAATAAAAATGTGGTGGAAAAGCAGCAACAGCAGAAGGAAAAAATAAAGGATACTGATGAAAAGAAGCAAGAAAAAACACGCGCTCGTGAAAATCGCTTAAAAATCGCTGAAAAGAAGAAGGCCGAATTCAACGCTCGGGAAAGAAGGATGCAATTGGCCAAGGAAAAACAGAGGCAATTCAGGGCTCGTGAAAACCGCTTAAAAATCGCTAAAAAGAAGAAGGCTGAATTCAACGCTCGGGAAAGGAGGAGGCAACTGGCCAAGGAAAAACAGAGGCAATTCAGGGCTCGTGAGTTTGAAAAAAATCGCTCTGAGGACCATACATCGACAGAAATCACCCCCGAGAGCCCTGAGGTCATGTCAGAGTCACAATTATCGATGGAAATCATCCCCGAGAGCCCTGAGATCGTGTCAGAGTCACAATCATCGCTGGAAATCATCCCCGAGAGCCCTGAGATCGTGTCAGAGTCACAATCATCGCTGGAAATCATCCCCGAGAGCCCTGAGATCGTGTCAGAGTCACAATCATCGCTGGAAATCATCCCCGAGACCCCTGAAATCGTGTCAGAGTGNTCAAATCAATAAAGGAGGGACATACATGGAGAAGTTGAAACGCATTTCGGAGTACACATTGAAGAATATGAAGAATTCTATCGATGCAGGTTTGATCGTCCACGATACTGACCACCGAAGGTGGGCCCTGCAAGCCCGGAAGGAAATCGGCTTCAAAGACGTTCGTTTTACAGCTTCGTCCAGGTGGTTCCATTATTTCAAATGAGCACAGTAGTAAGAGGGCATTATTGGCGAATTTTTGTCCAGGAATTACCCTCCTCCCCCCCTTTTTTCCAGGAAGTGCACGTGCACGTCCCCCCGCCCCTCTCGGTGGCATGNGAAATCATCCCCGAGAGCCCTGAGATCGTGTCAGAGTCACAATCATCGATGGAAATCATCCAAGAGATCCCGGAGACCATTGATCTTATTTCTCGNGTTGAGGTCCGAGGGTCACAGGAAGTGGGTGGTGGGTGGAAAATGGCCGTCAGATAGAAAATGAGTGGCGGGTGGAAAGTGGGTGGTGGGTGGAAAAGGGGTGGCGAGTGGAAAGTGGGTGGAAAAGGTCTGGCGGGTAAAGAGAAGAACTGTCGGACAGGATATATCGGACGGGTGTCGGGAGTCGGGCCCCTCTGCTGGTGGTCCAACCGTGAAGGACGGCGTCGGCAAGGGTCCGGATGTCACTCTCCAGGACATTGGAGCTACTGTCCTTGAGACTCCGGAAAGACATTACGCTTTTGAATTTTTTTTAAAGGTATAACAAAGGATTGCAACCATGAAAGACGCAAAGAGCGGACANGAGACCATTGATCTTATTTCTCGGACTCCAGAAATGATACAGCCAATGGAGATCATCCCAGCAAGTCCAGAAACTGCTAATCGCATTTGGGAAACTTTGGACCCTATTGAAGCAATCCGAATGACTCTAAAGACTCCATCAATAATCTNTCTCTCTTTCTCTCTCTCTTTTATTTTGAGGACGGTGAATTTTTCGAGCTGATATGGAGCCGAATATAATTTTCTAGCAACTTCTACGTAGCTGAAAAAATGTGAAGGTTTTTCGTAAATGAAAAATGCAAGGTTTACAAAGTACTTTTTCTTTAATTCGTGTAAAATGATGAAATACATTTTTAGGCTTACAAATAATATTTTTTTCGTTCCAAATTAAAACTATTTGCCATCAGNAAAATGAACTCATGCAAGAAGAAGTACACCGCATTCAAGATATGTCAACACAGCGTCAGCAGGAGCGTGAGGAGATTGATAAGGAATTGGAGCAGACCGACAATCAGGACCGATTGGCCCGTCAGCCTCTCGATTTTGATCTGTTGTCCCCGAGTATGTTCTGNTTTTTAATGTTGTAATGCTCGGGCTCATCATAATGAGGGGTTGCCTTACATCAGCACGTACAAAAGCAACCCAGGGGTTATCGTAGCTGCGATGGAATCTCACTTTGACATCCCCAAATTGCTTAGCAGGTACATTATGGACGGCTTTTGGGTGAAACTTCTCAGGATCAAAGTAGTCCGTAATGGCATTCAGATCTTCGTACAGAAGGCCCCATTCTTCCCGTAACATTGAGAGCACGACACGGTTGGGGCGTACGGCCATAAACTACACCAANGCAGATGGTGGGAGGATTTCTGCAGCTATATAAGCTGCGAGGTCTCTCGAACCATCATATACAACCTCACTTTCGGTCCTCAGGATTATTTTGTGTTTTNGGGGAATTTTCAATCTTTCCTTGTTTTTCACCCGTTTTCTTCCCTTGAACATCTTTTTCCTCCTCACTGTCTAAAGGGTTTCAGGGGGCAGATGGTGGGAGGATNCGAATTTGTTTCGTCTCTGACTTATTGGGAGGTATAACTTGCGACAGCACCACCTGCTGTTCGGCACCACTGCACTCTTTTTCGTTGATATTTTCCATGTTTAAAAACTGATGAGCGACATCGGATCGACTGGATGAAATACACCGCGAGCAGCCGCGTTTTATAGCGTTAGGTATAAGAGTGGGGCGCCCTTCATTCCCCCCACTATACACATAACCCCCGTAACNTGTTTTTTTATTACAAAAATGGTGGTTCCAGTGATCGCCCAGGAGGATGTGTACAGGGTATCACCCGTATGGTAAGTGTTTATTTATTTATATTTTCAGTATTTTTTTGTTTTACCGTGTTTTAGTGTTTCGTGTTTTTTAGTGATCTTTTTTTAGTGTTCGGTTTTCGTTTATTTTTTTCAATTTTCGTCTCGCGTTTTCCGTGTCCGCGTTATTTTAGTGCTCGCGTTTTTCATCGATTTGTGTCCGTGTTCTCGAGTGTTCGTTTTTCGTGAATTTTTTCTTGTTCGTTTTTCCGCGTTTCTTATCTTTCGTTTAATTTTTGTTCATTTTTTTTCGGATTTCGTCGTTTTCTGTTCGTTTTTGAACCCCCCTCTTACGGAAAACGCATGTATTTTTTGTGCGGTTTTCGTTCGTTTTGTTTANGCGAGCACTAAAATAACGCGGACACGGAAAACGTGAGACGAAAATCGAAAAAAATAAACGAAAACCGAACACTAAAAAAAGATCACTAAAAAACACGAAACACTAAAACACGGTAAAACAAAAAAATACTGCAAATATAAATAAATAAACACTTACCATACGCGTGATACCCTGTACACATCCTCCTGGGTGATCACTGGAACCACCATTTTTGTAATAAAAAAACACAAAAAACACAAAAAAACACACAAACACAAAATAATCCTGAGGACCGAAAGTGAGGANTTTTCGTCTGTTTTTTCGGTTTTTGTGAAAATTTTTTGCTCGCGTTCTCTGTCGTGAAAACTTCTTTCGTGTTAGATTTTTCTTTCGATAAAAAAAAAATTCTTGCTCGCGTTTTTCCATTTAAAAAAAAAATTATCATTCGCGTTTTAAAAAAAAAATTTTTTCATTANTGAGTAGGAGAAAGACGTTCAAGGGAAGAAAACGGGTGAAAAACAAGGAAAGATTGAAAATTCCCCTCAATCCCTCTGGACAGTGAGGAGGAAAAAGACGTTCAAGGGCAGGAAACAGGAACAAGACGAGGAAGGACAGAGTGAAACTTCCCCTGACTTCCAGGGGCAGGAAGATGGCAAGGCGTAGGAGAGGCAATATTAAAGGTTACGTTAAATGAAAGCTGAAACGCATTTTTAATGCTGAAATGTATTTACCGTTTATTCAATGTTTC
>NW_021680982.1:120308-134619 GCF_001412515.2 Diachasma alloeum
TACGTAAAAAAAAAATTTTTTCATTATTTTTTAAATCTTTTTTCAGATGCAGGAGACCAGGAGGGAGAGGGCCTACCTCAGAGCAACCAACCAGTGGCTGCGTTGGGAGGACTAGGAGGGCGAAATTCTTGATGGCGAAGATATCTTCGCCATCAGAGCCCTTCATGCCAAGGCGGAGCGTTGGCTGGCAGATACAGGGCACGAGGCTTACATGGTAAGTCTCTCTCTCTCCCCCCCCCNTTAAATGAAAGCTGAAACGCATTTTTAATGCTGAAATGTATTTACCGTTTATTCAATGTTTCAAAAAAATGTTGCAAAAAGATGCATAATTATCAAAAATATGAATAAATTTTCAGTCACAGAACATACTCGGGGACAACAGATCAAAATCGAGAGACTGACGGNCTCTCTCTCACACACACACACACACGCACACACATTCCCAAACTACTGTCTTTCTTTTTTCCTCATTTTTTATCTTTTATTAATTGATGTCTTTTTGTTTTTTGTTTCAGAGAGGCGATCGATGGGAGGGCGGACTTGNACTTCTTCTTCTTGCATGAGTTCATTTTCTTCCTCGCGCTCCCGATTTTCCAGAGCTGCAGCAATCTCTGCTAATTCGGCTTCAATTTCGTCAATGCTCTTTCGAGGCTCTTGGCACTCTGGAACAAGAAAAAAAAATAATTCAATTAATATACACAAAACTCCGACCAAATTAACGTGAATATATTNGGTGATCGGTGGGAGGGCGGACTTGGCCCACTCACCCCCAGAGCTCGGTGGGTTCGGGCTCTAAGGCGTGAGGCCAGACGGCTGGAGGCCGAGAGCGAGCAAGCTCTCGGCTTGTATGACGTGGAGGATTCATGGGGCCTTCACATCCTCTTCGGGGTCTTACTCCCACTCCTCGATNCAGCATCCCCTTGATGATCGAGCACAAAATCGATTATTGATGGAGTCTTTAGAGTCATTCGGATTGCTTCAATAGGGTCCAAAGTTTCCCAAATGCGATTAGCAGTTTCTGGACTTGCTGGGATGATCTCCATTGGCTGTATCATTTCTGGAGTCTGAGAAATAAGATCAATGGTCTCCGGGGTCTCTGGGATGATTTCCATCGATGATTGTGACTCTGACACGATCTCAGGGCTCTCGGGGATGATTTCCAGCGATGATTGTGACTCTGACACGATCTCAGGGCTCTCGGGGATGATTTCCAGCGATAATTGTGACTCTGACACGATCTCAGGGCTCTCGGGGATGGTTTCCATCGATGATTGTGACTCTGACACGATCTCAGGGCTCTCGGGGATGATTTCCAGCGATGATTGTGACTCTGACACGATCTCAGGGCTCTCGGGGATGATTTCCATCGATAATTGTGACTCTGACACGACCTCAGGGCTCTCGGGGGTGATTTCTGTCGATGTATGGTCCTCAGAGCGATTTTTTTCAAACTCACGAGCCCTGAATTGCCTCTGTTTTTCCTTGGCCAGTTGCCTCCTTCTTTCCCGAGCGTTGAATTCGACCTTCTTCTTTTCAGCGATTTTTAAGCGATTTTCACGAGCACGTGTTTTTTCTTGCTTCTTTTCATCAGTATCCTTTATTTTTTCCTTCTGCTGTTGCTGCTTTTCCACCACATTTTTATTTTCAAGGGGCACATTTTCATCACACACTTGATTGAAAATATCAAGATCGTCTTCGAGCATATTCATCCACAAGTGTTTAACCTCCGTGCTCACTTGAATAATTTCACTTTTTCTATTCGCATTCACAATTTTGGAATCACTTTGAGCGCTATGGGGTGATCTATTGCTCAACCGTCCTCGCGAGTTTTTCTTCTTTTCAGTCACTTGGGTGCCAGGGCCAATGTTTATGGCAGCTCCGGTGGTGGAGGCTTCACGTTGCCTGAGTTTCACTTTTTTTAGCATTCTTTCAATCTTTTTGTTTTCTTCACTATTATTTTCCACTATCCGATCGCTCACTATTTTTATTCCGTTTTGATTTTTCATGTTCACAGAATATCGAGGTACTTTTCGTTTAAAACTTCCAGGCTTATAACCTGTTGGGCGCACTAAACTTCCACTGTTTTTGGGAGATGGGCTCACTTGACTTGATGTCATTTTGCCGGAAACGAAAATGTAGTCAAAAGCACCCTCGTAAGGCTCTTTTATGCAACACTAGTTAGGAGGAGGAGCTACGAGTTTTCCATATTTTGGAAAATCTAACCTTGGTGGGGAGTCCTAAATATCCTATGAGAAATAAGCCTCTAGTTTTTCTTTTTCACCCCACTTCGTTTGCATTTGCTGTCTATTGTAAAGAAAGACCAGTGATTGGTCGTTTTTGCTTATAGATCAGTGTCTCCTCCCCCGCAGGGAAATAGTATTCTTCGCTGCACTCCCTATAGAATTGAGGCCAGGCAAATTTTTCGCCCACTTTCGCTTTATATAATTTCCTTTTTACTATACCACTGAAATACCGTATCCCTGATTTCCACATTTTGTATAGTAACATGTCACTATTAAACAGGATTGCCCATTTCACCAAATGCAAAGTCTTATCATTTTTCACGTATTTTCTATCGTTTAATAAACTAGCGATGGAGATGCTTCTCAGCGATGGAGGATTATACATTATTCGGAAACTCTCTTCGTTCTCTTCGTTGGATTCAGCCGGTTCTTTGTTGTAGCATACTTGGAAAATGGTATACATATACATTCCATTCTCGTCTTGACCACATAATCTATCCTTTCGATACTTGATATGTATTTTACTCTCTTCTCTTGTACTTTTGTCTTTGCAGCAACATTCATCACCTGCTTGGAAATCATCTACTTGACATTCTAGTTCTTTTTTTCGCAACGATCATTCGTTTTTTCGGCGGTATGTACTTTTCATCCTCCGTGTATTTATCAACATATACACGTATGCGTTTCTGACGAAATCTAGGCTTTCGTTTTTCCTTGTAATTCTCACTTGGTGACCGATCTGCGAGATATTTATCGAACAGTTCGACGTCGTGATCTCTCCAAATTTTATTCATTTTTACTGTCCTAAATATATTTTCACGAATCACTCACAAAAAATAAATCCAAGTCACTCGGATTTAAAAAAATTCACGCGGCGGGGCAATATGATAAGAGTGGGGGTAGCATGATAGAGGTGGGGGTAATATACATGATATGAAATCCATGGTAGTGGGGGGGTCATGTGTGACGCCGACGCCGCAGCTCTCCCTACGGTGGGGGTAGTGTGTTGTGCGCATAGATGTGTTATGTGTATGGTGGGGAGAATTAAGCGCGCCCCACTCTCATACCTAACGCTATAAAACGCGGCTGCTCGCGGTGTATTTCATCCAGTCGATCCGATTTCGCTCATCAGTTTTTAAACATGGAAAATATCAACGAAAAAGAGTGCAGTGGTGCCGAACAGCAGGTGGTGCTGTCGCAAGTTATACCTCTCAATAAGTCAGAAACGAAACAAATTCGTGTTGGTTTGCAAGTTACCTGTCTCGGACAATTTGTTCCTGTGGTGCAGTTTATGGCCCTACGCCCCAACCGTGTCGTGCTGTCAATGTCACGGGAAGAATGGGGCCTTCTGTACAAAGATCTGGATGCCATTACGGATTACTTTGGTCCTGAGAAGTTTCACCCAAAAGCCGTCCACAATGTACCTGCTAAGCAATTTGGGGATGTCAAAGTTAGATTCCATCGCAGCTACGATAACCCCTGCGTTGCTTTTGTACGTGCTGATGTAAGGCAACTCCTCCTTATGATGAGCCCGAGCATTACAACATTAAAAAACCAAGCGGCATGGATCGATCAGTGGTTAAAATTTTTGGACTCATTGCCTCTCAAACAATACAAGGAGTCTCTGGTGCGGGCGATCACAAGTGTTGCCATGCATTATATGGAATACAACAGGATGCCAGCCACTGCCCAGATAGCAAAATTATCCGATATGCTAGAATTTATCCACAAGTTTTGGCTAAGTTTTTTGGATAAATTTAAGATCATTTTTCGACAGTTTGACGACATAAGGACGGCATATTTTGATGTTAAACTGTCAACTTAACAACGAAATTTGCTCCAAATTTACTGAGAAATTTGAAGTTGATATGCGCATATGACCATCACCAAAGTTGATGATGAAATTAGGAGTAGATTCTAAATATAATGATGAATATTATTGCCTCTTTATAGGCGATGAGAAAATGAGTCAAATTTCAAATAAAATTTGCAGCAAATTATTGAATAAAGTACGCGGCAAATTACCCGATAGAAGTAGAGGCAACTTATTCGACAAAAATAATGGCAAATTATTAGGCAAAATTAACGGCAAATTATCAGATGAAATTAGTGGCAAATTATCGGATAAAATTAACGGCAACTTATCAGATGAAATTAGCGGCAAATTATCAGATAGAATCAATGGCAAGTGAACGGATAAAATGGGCGAAAATTTTCATTGGAATATGTATTCATATACATGAATAAAATGAGGACTTAATAATGCAAATTTCTTGTGCGTTGAATCTCACTTACCATGCCCAATCATACAAAAATTTTTACGTAACTTATGATAAGTAAGGTTTTTAGCAAGTGTGAGATTTACGGCCTGAGCCGAAAATGAGGGTTGTAATCACTCTCGCCAAAAAGTGTCCCAAAAACTTGACCCGTGGGGAGGTTATATCACGAGCCAGAAGCATTGAAACCCTCAAATTTTTCGTATTTTGAATTTTGCTTGCAAACGATGTACAATGGTCTGAAACGTCAAAATACGAAGTTTGACAACTATGTGCGTATGTGCGGGTGTCCACCTGGTGGTGAACTTCTAGAAAATGTAACTAATAAAGGACTAAAATGATTTTAAAAAATCTAAAATTTAGTCAGATTAGAAGGTATTAATTAGAATTAACTCTGCGCTAAAGTTCAGCTCAATCGGTTTGGCCATTTTTGAGAATTCCTCATTCGTTTCTAAATTGTTCTCCGCAAATATCTAAAAAACTAGCCAGTCGATTTCATTTTTTTAAATTATTAGTCTCAATGTCGCCTATCAGAATCAGTCGAAATATACCCATCCGTACAAAGTTTTCGAGATATCTACATTTTTCTGTTTTCGGCTCAAAACCCTTGCCAACACTCGAACATCCGAAAAAATCAAGAGATTAACTCCAAATTTGGCATGGAGTTTCCTCTTGTTTTTTAGATTTTTTATCTAAAGGTTATTGCGACATAGCGTAGGACGCCTAAATGTTAGGATGTGAATCTGAAATTATGGCTATTAGGTAATATTATTGAGTCGTAATTGTGAATTTGAAATTGAAGTGAAGTTGAAATTTGAAATTCGGGAAGTTGAAATTCTTGCTTCCTGCATATCAAATTTCAACTTCCCGAATTTCAAATTTCAACTTCACGAATTTCAACTCGCGTCGGGAAGTTATACATGTGTCCTGTTAAGGGACACATGCAGCAAATTTCAAATTTTGAATGTCAAATTTCAACTTTCCGAATTTCAAATTTCAACTTCCCGAGTTTCAAATTTCAACTTCAAGAATTTAAAATTTCAACTTCACAAATTTCAAATTTCAACTTCACAAATTTCAAATCGCGTCGGGAAGTTATACATGTGTCCCGTTGCGGGATACATGCAGCAAATTTGAAATTTCAAGTTTCACATTTCAAATTTCGAATTGCGAATTTCTAATTTCAAATTTCGAATTTCAAATTTCAAACTTCGAATTTTTTCCTCTTGCCATCGATGTCTAAGTATCCAGAGAAGTAAAAGAGCCATTACGTTGAAACATTTACATTCAGGGACTCTAAAAAAATGATATCAATAGGGGAGAGTGGGGCAAAGTGAAATGACGGGGCAAAGTGAAATACTTGAAAAAATGATCATTTGACACATTTCAGAAAACTTTTGTTTTTTTTCTTATAAGCGGGTTAACATGGAGGTCTCATGAGGGTCATATTTTGGTTATATTGGGGTCATGTAACGATCCTTGTCCTCTTCTAACTCGAAGGGCCAAAAAAGTTGGGAAAAGGGTCACATGGGGTGTGTTTCACTTTGCCCCGTCGTTTCACTTTGCCCCGTCGTTTCACTTTGCCCCGTCATTTCACTTTGCCCCACCCTCCCCTATCTACACAATTCTGTCGGCAGTATCTTTACCTGATTATCTAGTAAATAGTGATTTTTGAGATATCCACATTCCCTGAGATGCGAAGAAATATTCTTATGGTTTGGTTATTCCTATAACTAGATTTTCTAATGAATTCGTACCTGGATTACTCCATGATGAAAGATTCAGAAATAATGCGGTGATAATGAAAAGCACTGCTGACAAGGTTCTTGTTAATTTGTTAAACGAGAGATGATCAACGTGAAGGGGCTTCAGAATTGAAAACATCCAAGACAAATCATACGGATGAGAAAATTTAAGGGATCTCCTCAGTAAATTTTTTTCTAAAATTTTAGACAAAAATTCACTGAGGAGATTTTTGCCTGAAAAACAAAAATTTAGAGAAAAACTTACTGAAGGGATTTTTGTCTAAAATTTTAGAGAAAAATTTACTGAGGAGATCAGTTCTTCTATTGAGGGGCGGTCACACCACTTTTTTCAGGTATCAGAAGCATTTGATGACAAATTCTGGCAATTTTTTTTACAATGTTTTGTTCATGTCAAGAAAAATTGTAGCTAAAACAAAGTTGGGAGTTTTATTTTTTAATAACAATTATTTTTTATTTGTAAGAAAAAATTGAGTAATCTCAAATTCCGCACGTTAGATTTCTCGCGATTTGATATCGAATACCCAATAAAAATTTCGTTGGAAAGCGTTGAAAATTGTAGGATAAGAGGTTTTTTTAGCACACTGTGTGTAAAATGACATTTTACGCACGCTTCGCGTGCGCAAAATCCCACTTCCCGCACATTGTGATAAAAAATAGGGTTCGATACTCACGGGAAAAGTGTTTTTAGACTCGTGGGATTATATCACTCGCCTTCGACTCGTGCTATAAACCTCCCACGAGCCCAAAACCCCTTTCCCGAAATCGTATCGAAATATACTATTACGAGTGAAAAACGTCGGAAAATTACTAGTTTTTTTCTATTAAATTAAAAATGAATGTTATTGAAAAATGAGAATTTAACTCCTCTCTTTACCTAACGCTTTCTTCCATGTGCACAGGGAATTGATTAGAAAATTACCAGAATTTCCCATCAAATGCTTCTGAAACTTAAAAAAAAATAGTCCGGTCTCCATCGTAATTTTTCGCCATTTTTCATTAGTAAACCTATCTAGTCCCATAATTTTCTTTATTTTATAACAAAAATTTCGTTGGATATTCCACATGACCTTTCCCAAAATTAAGCGACTGGAATTTGAGATTAGTAAATTTTTTCTGTTGAATAAAAAATATTTGTCATTAAGAAATTGCAAATGAATCACTACAATTTTCCAGCAAATGCTTCTAATTCAAAAATTCTGGTGGATTTCTATTGAACTTTCAGTTAGTTTTTGGAATCGATTCTATTGAAATTTTTAGTAGTACTACCACTAGTGCTCTAAAATTATCGGATTTTTTTCGAAAGCTTCATTGCCTAGGAACGATTATGTCAAATTTTTCTGCAAAATTTTACACACTCGTTTCTAAGCAGGGAAGTTTGAGAAAAATATCCAATGAATTTTGAAGCACGAGTGGTATTTGACGGAATATTTACTCACTCGGATTTTGGCCAAGCAGAGTGCGGTATTTGGAGCTGTCATTGTATTTTGTTCATCTATCACACAAAATGTTCAACGTGAAATCCATTGAAAGACGAGAAACATTTGAAAAGCTACTAGTTTCTGTTGGAAATTTTTTAGAAATGTCCGAAATAAGACTCTTTGACAGCCTTAAATACTGCGTTCTGATTGGCTGAAATCCGAGTGAGTGAAATATTCAGGAGAAAATGTCTAATGGAAAAAGTCAATAGAATTCTGTAGTGAAATGGTAAAACGAGGTAAGTGCATTTTTCATATTTTTGCAAAACTCGAATTATTTTCGGAGATAATGTCAAAATACATTTTTTGTTGGAAAATGAGCTACAAAAAAGGTCTAGTAGCATTTTTTCTTAAAATCACTCCTTACTAAGATAATCTGAGTTTCAAAAAGATATGAAAAATGGACTTACCTCGTTTTACCATTTCACTACAGAATTAGATTTTTTTTCTATATATTCTATTGAAATATCTTCTATACATTATTTCGGCTGAAATTGTCCAAGCTTTCTCGTTTGATTGTCTTAATTAGGAAAAAAAGAAGAATAGAATGAAAAAAGAGACAAGTTTAGTCGTCGAAATTCTATGGGAGATGTTTTAAGAGAAACTATATAGGGGAGGGTGGGGCAAAGTGGAACGGTGGGGCAAAATGGAACGGGGGGGCAAAGTGGAACGCGGGGCAAAATGGAACGCGGGGCAAAGTGGAACGCGGGGCAAAGTGGAACACGGGGCAAAGTGGAACGGTAGGGAATTTTGGTTTCCAAGAACTAGAGGACCGTTCTACATATTTAACTAATTCAAAGAACAATATTATGATATTCCAAACGTCTCATTTATTATTCCACAATCATTTATAAATCTATAATCACCTATTAGCCTATAATTGAATTTATATGATACAAAATATCACTTTTCTTTTTCTTAAATCTTTTTGCCTCTTGGCCTACCCCTTGGCCTGGGATTTGCCTTCTTATCATGTTTGTCAATCAGTCCATTCACCCACTCCCCTGACGTCAATATTTCTGCCTGACCTCGTTTACGACCTCTTCGGGATGGCACGATCTTCACATAATTGATTGGGAGGAGCTCATCGGGTGTTACGTCGAATGTGTCAGGTACTTCCGTTACCGTTTGGGGTGTAGGATCCTCCTTCTCTGCGATCTTCTTCCTAGATTCAAAAAAATTCAATCTCTGTGCTAATGGCACGTCTTCATCACTCGAATTCTCTCCAACAGTCAAGTCGTCAGGCTTTCCTCCAGATGTCGATGCTCTGTCTTGCTCGATGACTCCCGAGCTTTGGTTCTTCAGCATTGACTCTCGAGTTCTGTCTTGCCCTTGAGCAACAGATAAAATCTTCAATTTCTTATGGAAAGGTTCGTTGGATATCACACTCACAGTGCTTCGTTTTCTCCCTCTGGATGTTGGGATGAGTAGATCAGAATCGGATACTTGATCAGTTCCGTCGTCATAATATTCATCCGGAATGATTCGAGAATCTCCAATCAAGGGCGACCCAGTGTCTTCCAACGATGTATCCCCTCCTCTCGTTTTAAACTGCTCGGTAACCTCTCCATCAACTTCCGATGCATGTCGATCAGGCGTTGGAGATAATTCGTTCTCTACCGACATTTGGGACAGTGGTTGGGACAATCGTTCTTTAATAATTAGATCGTCGAGTTCATGGACATAGTCGGTGAATTCCGGAAACTCAAACTCTTCAGGCTCTTCATTGTCCTCATCAGATGATGATAGCTGGTGAACTCTTCGACGTCGAGATTTTGAAATGACTGGGGATTGAGATGAGGGACTTTGGTCTCTTCGCTGGTGGGATTGAGATCTGGCTGGCCAGTCGAACTCATCTGGGGACGAAGGAGAGTGAGATCTGGAACGATCGACGGAGAAGGGCTCCGAACTATCCCAATAAATTGGATTATTCCAATAGGAAGGGCCTGGCACGGGGAAATCCGAGTCAGGCACAAGCATTCCGTCGTCTCTCTCGAGAATCTCTCCATCATTGACCTGGGGCAACTGATGACCTTCCTCGTCTGAAGAAGAATCAGCTGTCCTAACTCTGGAGCCATTCGTTCCAACAAAATCCTCATCAGTGAAGACGTCCGAATTCACTGGAAATAATCCGATCCTCCTGAAACCACTGATCGCATTTCGAGATACAGATGCATGTTCCAGGGCCTCCCCAAACAGTCCAGCAACTTGTTCATGGGTTATTTTGCGCGGGGCATTCGCTCGGAGCCACGCAGTCGCTGCATTCCCAAAAGTCATCTGCAATGAACGCATACACGTCACATCCAGTGGCTGCATCCTATGTGTGCAGTGGGGAGGCAGGTAGATGATGATAACCCCGTGATCCGTTGCATATTGCAGTAGCTCCAGATTATACTTATGTGATGGGTGACCATCACATATCATAGCCACTGGACGCTCCTTCGATGCTCTCGTGTATGCGACAAATTTTTTAAACCAGATAAAAAATGTCTCTTTGTCGATCCAGCCTTTTGATGTTCGGACAAAAGTACTGTTCTCAGGAGCACCCACTGCGTATGCCTCTGGAATCGGTGCACTGCCAGGGTAAATGAACATGGGAGGCATCTGATCTCCTGAAGCTGATACACACATCTCCACTGTAACAAGTTGTCCCCTCTCTGCTGAAGCAAAAGTGCCCACTTACTTTTGGCCCTTCCTGGCGAGGATCTTTTGAAGTGATTTCGGTACGGTCATCATACCGACTTCGTCGACGTTCCAAACTCTGTCGGCAGACAGATTGTATTCATCGAAAATCTCTAGGTACAATTCAAAAAATTCGTCCACAGCCTCTCGCGTGAAGCGATGTGCATGGTCAGCAGATGTTGCTTGTGGTTTGCGAAGTGACAGCAATCGACCCCTTTTTACAAATCCCTGGAGCCAGTCTGGACCTGCACGCTTCTTACGACGATTGAAACGATGTTTAATTTTATTTTTCTCTGCCAATTCAAAGGCCAGTGACCTCATCTCAATCGCCGTGAGCCCATAAAGTCTGCTCTGTATGAACAACAGGTAACTCGTCGATTCCTTCTCCTGTGCTTTAGAGAAAAAGGGCCTGAAGCGTCCCAATCCTGAGAAGGAAAACCACGAGACATTAATATTAGGAGAATCAATAACAAATGTGGGAATAGGAAAATGATAAACAAAGCAAAAAATGCGGGGATGCGTCCATACTCGTAACTTGGAGTAGGGAAATGTGAGATGAAAGGGGTCTTTTTGACTTTTCTTTGAATAAAGAAAAACTATTAGATTCCTATTGAACTTTCTGTTTGTTTTTGGCCGATGGCATTGAAAATTTTTGGCTTATCTGCGCGTTTCATTCTTCAATGGAAATGATCAATGGAAAATATTTTTTTAAATGGAGAATTTTTTGAAACTATATTGTAGGGGAGGGTAGGGCAAAATGGCCCAGTGCGGGCAAAATGGCCCACCTCATTTTTTTTTGAAAAACGCAAAAATAAAGAATATGGAAAGAAATGTTAAATAACTCCAAAATTCCTACTTTTTGTATGTTTCACATAATATTTCGCAGCGTCGAGATGAATTTTGAGAGGAGAGGGCAAAATGGCCCACTTGCAAATTTTTTCGAAAATAGAAAAAAAGAATATCAAATAACAACCAAATTCTTTATTTTAGAGGATTCATCCTAGTCGCCTTGAATTCCACGGGGTGTTTGGAGCATACGATTCGTAGGAGTTTCTCAAATTGTTCGGGCCCCAGTTTTTGCTTTAGTTCCGTAATTCTCATGCAGATAGGTTGATGACTCGGATTTCATTTCAAACAACACGAAATAATTGATTTTACACTGGAAATTTGAGATATAGGAGTCGGTGGAATTGATGGAGTTTGGATCCAGATCTAGTCTAGGGTTTTCTGGACTCGCTGATCGTCGCTGAGTGAGGAATGAGGAATAGTCTAAATGGGATCGGTATTTTGTTTCTTTCAATCCTTCTGGAGCCGAGTTCGTAGAGTTATTGGGGATTTATGTGAATTAAATACGAGAAGCCATTAGTTACGGATTGGAGATAGTATAGGAAATTTGAAGGAATTGAATGTAAAATTAGTGTGTAATTTTTTTTTTCATGATAAAAAGTGGGCCATTTCTCCCACTGTTCTATTTTTTGAATGGAAACATTGAATTATCGATTGAAATCATATTGGGGAAATATTTTATAGCATTGCTCAAAAATTGTCAAAAATTCTGCTGACAATTTTTGACAATTTTGAACAAATGCTAGTGGAGCTTCTCAGTTGTTCTCATAACCAGATAACTGTCAAATATTCTGATAATAAAATTAAGAGTTTGGCCAAATCCGAATGAAAAAAATAATCCTCCGAATACCACTCGACCTAAAAAATGAATCGGATGTTTCCCTCTTGTTTCCCTATACAGTAAAGATTGGGATAAGTTTTGCACAAAAATCCCTCGCGCTGAAGCGCTCGGGATTTTGATCTGCAAAACTTCTCCCTCTCGTTGCTGCCCAATGAAACAATCGAGAAACATCCGATAATTTTTGAGGTCTCGTGATATTACTAATGACAGTTTCTATTATATATTTTCTATCGAAAATAATGTTCGGTCGTTAAGCCTGGACTCATTATAGAAGGAGGAAAGTGTATACAACATAGAAACAAAGGATCATTTGATCCCATTACCCATTGACTGAGTCATTAAAGTGTGGAGGAAGTCAAAGTCTATCCTTCCACCCCACACACCCCCTCCCCCCATCACTATGTTCGCTCGCTATGAAAAAAATGGAGGATTTGGGTTTAACATGTGGACGCCTTGGGGGAAGCCAAAAATTAATATGTAAAATCATGGAAATATCATACCTTTCTTTGTAGCACTTTTCATCGACTTAGAAGCTTTATACTTCTGAATTCGTCTGCACAATGTTGTTTGTGGAATTCCATAGCGATGAGATGTTTTTCTATAACTTTTGTTCGCTAAAATGGCCAGAATTGCTGCTTTCATTGCAGCTCTGTCCCACGTTTGATGGGTTGTCTTCCGGTCTCTATTACGAACCATCTTCTTCACTAAAGAAGAAATATTACGTTCAATCGAAAATCGACTCAGAGTTATGACAACAAAAATTGAATTACTTCAGTTTTAAACATTCTCAGTTTTACTTACCTGTCGGATCCCAAAACAACACTCATCCATCATCCAAAAATGTCGGATACAGACTGACTCTGATGAGTCTAATAAAACTCTTTCTTCTCGATAATTTTGCGATCTTTACTTCCCCCCATTTCTTCAAATTATTTCCCTCGCCCTCCGCTTGTGCACTGGCGCACGCGGGCGCTGCTGCTTTTCTGTTGGACAACAATGCCCCGTATCGCCGTACATCGATGAATAAAGAAATATCAATAATGTTCAGAGAGGGGAATTATCATCCCAAATATAATGTTAATTATGATTTCTACTCGCAACATCGAAATTGTGCTGGAGACGAACTAGCTTCGAATTTGAATGGCTGGAAAGTGAAACCTAACCTCAACCTGTCATTTTTCAAGTGAAGTACTTGCCCTTGGCAATCCCAATAAGATTCACTCTCGTGTTTTCCTGTAGATTCGGAGACATTCAGATATCAAAAACGAAATGATAAATTGATGCTCCACCACAAGTCAAGAAGAAAAGGAAAATTATGAAATAATGCAACATCAAATTCCGAGTAAGTTGTCAAGCAGTTCCTGCCAAATATCTTGAAATCCAATGGAAAGCGGAATTTGTATGATGCCCTGTTTCTCAGCCTTTGAAATTTTCTACAAAAAAAATTCCTATCGAATTTCTCCTTAAGATTACAAGATATTCACCTAAAACTGCCGAGTGGACAGCTGGCAGTTGATGTCTCTGACTTATCCCCGAATTGTCATTCTTGCAATGGAGATAGCGGAATTTTTATAATAATCTTTCTTATAGCCCTTGAGATTTTCTATAAAAAAGGTTCCCATTCGAATTGTCCTATTTCTTTCAGTTTACAAGATACTCACCAAAAACTGCAAAGTGTACTTCTGTCACTCACTTAACCGTGAAATTTCATTTTTGCAATGCAGATAGCGGAATTTTCATAATAACCTTTTTTATAGCCCTTGAAATTCTCTATAAAAAATGTATTCATCGAAATTCTTCTATCTCCCTTAAATGACGAGATAAAAAGCTACAGAGTCGACTGATGTCACTGACAACCCTGAAATATCATTTTTGAGCTGATATCATGTGAGAAAAAAACGGTTTTCTGAATTTCGCTCTACATTCGTTTTTTCTACTGTTCCACTTTGCCCCACGTTCCACTTTGCCCCGCCGTTTCACTTTGCCCCACCGTTCAACTTTGCCCCACCCTTCCCCACATGTACCGAATTATTTTTATGTGTAATTCTTATAATAAACAGAAAATAATTAATTTGTGCAGAAAAAGTACCAACGTCGGTCCGTCGCCGCTGTTTTTCTTTGAGCTGGTTGGCCTGCCACACTGTTTCTCACTTGTTACATTCTGACTTAGTTCCTTGAATTA
>NW_021680982.1:134716-135261 GCF_001412515.2 Diachasma alloeum
CGTTCCACTTTGCCCCACCCTCCCCTACATGTACCGAATTATTTTTATGTGTAATTCTTATAATAAACAGAAAATAATTAATTTGTGCAGAAAAAGTACCAACGTCGGTCCGTCGCCGCTGTTTTTCTTTGAGCTGATTGGCCTGCAACACTGTTTCTCACTTGTTACATTCTGACTTAGTTCCTTGAATTAGTTACTTGATTTGCTACACAAATGAGTTTTAAAGAAATTAACAAATAAATGCACAAGATATAAGGTGAACTTCAGATATTTTATATTCCATTTCAGCTTCGAACTTTCATAATAATAGTTACTTTGAATTCATATATCTTTATGGTCTTTAAAAACTAGTATTCGCTACAATATCGCATCTAGCAAAATCTTCTACATCTGAATAATTATTTCCGCTATGCTTTTATAGGAATTTACGCCATAAAAATAGGTATCGCGGCCATGCACAAGTAATTTTTACTACAGAAATTCTCTCCGGGCACAATTAATAACTTTTCAAGTCAAAAATTTAATCAAGATAAAATCTGTAGCGA
>NW_021680982.1:135902-162812 GCF_001412515.2 Diachasma alloeum
TCCACCCGCCACTCATTTTCTATCTGGCGGCCATTTTCCACCCACCACCCACTTCCTGTGACCCTCGGACCCCAACTTTGAGGCCCTGCACCCCAGGGGGCCCCCCAGCGCGCCGGCGGCCTCTTCAAAGGCATGCCGCCGAGGGGGGAGGGGAGACGTGCACGTGCACTTCCTGGAAAAAAGGGAGGGGAGGGGAGGAATTCCTGGAAAAATATCGCCAATAATGCCCTCTTACTACTGAGAACACCGCATAACATTCCCGAAGATTAACAAGTTCATCACCAGAAAAACATTAGAGACTCGGGAAGAGTTACAAAAAGAAGCGGACGAATTCCTTCTGAAAGTTCGGTCTTATTGGGATACGTGTGGCCCAGAAAATATTTATAATACTGATCGAAGTGGTTTCCAATTGGAAATTCATTCAGGGCGGACGTTAGCTGAAGAAGGTACTAAACAAGTAGCGTGTGTCGTACAATCGATAACTTCAACGACACATAGTTATACAGTACAACCTCCGATTTCTGCTGATGGAAAATTACTTCCACTTCTCTTCCCGGTTTTGAATGAACCTTCTGGAACTTTCGGTCCAATCGTGGAGCAAAAACTCTTCAAACCTGCGAATGTGCTCATCACCGCTTCAAAATCGGGAAAACTCACTTCACGTATGACAATATTTAAGACTTAACAAACATGATATGTTCTATACAACAATTAGAATTATCATCTAGTACTTGATTTTTCAGAGCATTTCAAAACCTGGTTGAAGGAAGTCTTTTTCCCAAACGTGGGTCCTAGAAGTCTACTGTTAATCGATTCCTGGAGTGGTCACTGTCCTCAAGTCGTGAAAGAAATTACTCCTCCGGATAAAGAATTATTAACTATGTTGATACCAAAGGGAACTACTGGAAGAATTCAACCCCTTGACGTATATGGTTTTAGGATATGGAAGAATTATGTTCGTCATTTTTCGGATAGTGTCATCTTAATGGAATATGATATTAATTTACATTTGCGGAACAATATCATAAAGTTGCAGTCTTTAGTCCATAATCAATTATCATCACCAAGGTATCAAAATTTATTTCGTTATGCTTGGTTTCAGAGGGGTTACATTTCTAAAATACCAGATGAATTCGAAAATCCTGTCGATTTTGCATTCGGGCAATCAATTCATCCGCACTGTTGTATTGAAGGCTGTTCCAATATTGGAGTAGTCAGATGCTCATTGTGCAAAAAATCACTTTGTTTGCTGCATTTTTTTTGAAGAATATCATTTTTGTACGCATTACGTCCCCTAATACTATCTATACGGTAGATTGATCCCAACAGAAAGTATGCTGATTGAGAACATAATACTAGAAGGAATAAATGGTCTAAGCTTCTATAATAATATCAATGTCTATTCTGAATTCCATTATTTGGGGATTACTACTATCATTGTTTCCTTTCCATATCGGATCTTCATTCAATCCTTACCATTTAGTTCGGACTATGGTACTGTGATACAAGTAGACGGATAATTGAAAGGTTGTTATTCATATATAACTAGCAATGGACATTTTCATGGGTTCAAATTTCGATATTTCTTATTATTCTTTACTCTTTCAAATGAATTCTGTTCACTAATATAATTAAAAGTAACTCCCAGAAAGGTTATTTAGCCTCCAACTGTTACTTCCAGAGACTCATCACTCATCTTTTTTATATACCAAAAAATCGAAGACTTGTATATAATTTAAAAAAAAGTATTTTACTTTTGTGACGAATTGACCATAACACGTCGTTATTTATTAACAATTGGACGTATTTTGAGTAGCGCGTCCGGCCAAGAGTCAGCTTACTCCTCTCACTTTGCTTTTGGGAAAAGAATCGTGAATTCTTTTCCTACTGTCTAGAAGCAAACCTCAGCACTCCCAGGGTGCCATCTGAGTCCAGCTCTCCTGAAAGAGGGCTGTTTGACTGTCTTAGTTTTATGTCAGTGATGACATAAAACTGTATTAGCGCGCCAGGACCGTGGGATTGCTTAGGTTTGCACTTTCGGGTCATGGTACCTGTTGGAGACTCTTCCAGAGTCAGGGTTGGATCGGGAGCGAACCAGAGCAGACCTCTGAGCTCAGCATATAGCACCGATCAAGTTTAGCGCGTATACCGAGCCCGAAGTAACATATTATATCCTTTCCACCATCATTTATATAAATACATCCTAGTGTTTAACATCAAGTTGAGTATTTATTCCAAGTCAATACCTTTCCCACTGAGCGGACTTCTCTGAGGTCACGACCGTGAGCTAGTGGGTCAGGGTGATTCACGGCCCTAGAAAAGATTAGTATCCAGATGAATTCTATTACGAATTGTGACTAGTCACAGGGACTGGTCACTCGAGCTAACTCCACTCAGGATTACAGCAGTGAGTGAGTTAGCTAAAAACGTCACATTAGCGCCCAACGTGTTGGCACTCAGTTGGAAATTGAGTGCATGGAACCAAGCTAAATGTTATGTGATGTTAAGTGGAAAGTGTTAACTATCGGGTAGTGATCAGGTATACGCGTGTGTCTGTCAATAGCCGACGGCAAGGGAAAAGACGTTTCGTTAGAACCTAAATTGTTTTCCGAGGAGAAATAATATAAATTCAAGACTTTTGTGAATAAATGCCGCAGAAAAAACGATTTTCTCGAAACAAAGCCACATATCCATACGGAATCTCTTGAATCTGACTGGAAGGAAGACGATTAGCGGAACTAAAACCGGAGACGACCAACAGCGACGGACGAGAGGTGGAAAAATTGAGGAAACACCTTGGACACCAGGGACCAACTCCTGAACGGGAAAATGCGCTTCTGGATGCTTCTAGCCATCGTGAGTTCTGTGTAAGTACAAGTAAAGTCTCAAAATTCCATCCACACGTCCTACGGGGGCTTTGACCAGTCGAGGGGGTCGACGAGACCGACGGGACCGACGTGACAGACACGCTAGACCATATCTCTCAGTACAAGAATTTAACCAAATAAAATTAAACTTAGACTTAGAGGAATTAAAAGGAAAAATGAGTTCCGAAGCGGATAAATTACCGAACCAGAACACAGGAACGGAATCTATGGCTCCTGGTGGGAGTACCGCGGAACCCACAAGAACAACCCCTGCCGACCCTACACAGAGGCCGATCACTAGTATAACTCAAAATCAATCGGGAACCAATAATGGACCCAAGCAAACTGATTACGGCATAAAATATGCTTTTCAAAAAGGGAATCAGATGTCTGATTCAGTAAATTTCCCCTCAACTGCGAGTTGCAGTTTCGGTGGATCGAGCTCTAGGTTTGGGAGGCAGGGCTTCCATTTGGGGATTGCCAACACTAGTTCAAATCCACAAAAAAATAACGGAAATGCAGGTTTCAATTTAAAAAACTTGGAAATCGGAAATATAAACTCTAACTTCGGAAATCAAAGCTCGTCGTTAAGCAACGGAAATTCCGGGGTCGGAGACCAGAGGTGGAATTTCGGTGTTCCCAACACGGAATCTGGAAACCGGGGTTTTCATTGCGATAATGGAAATTCTAATGGGCAGGAACATAGGTTCAGTTTCGGAATTCCACACTCGGAATTTGTTCCACGAAATTCTGGAACTGGCCTTAAAAATTCTGGGTTTGGTTTGGGAAATTTTGGGGGCGACTTACGGGGTTTTGGGTTTAACTCGCAAAATTTTGGGTCGTTACCCCAAAATTCTGGATTTACCTTGCTAGATTTACCCCGGATTTGGCCCGCAAAATTTTGCAGTCGGTTCATAAAATTCCGGGTTTAGCTCACAAAATTTTGGGTCGTTACCCCAAAATTCTGGATTTACCTTGCAGAGCCCCGGATTTGGGCCGCTAAATTTTGGATTCGGTTCACAAAATATCGGATTTGGCTCACAAAATTTTGGATTTAGTTCACAAAATCCCGGATTGGGCTCGCAAAACTTTGGATTCGGCTTACAAAATCCCGGATTTGGCTCGCAGAATTCCGGATTCGGCACACGGAATCCTGGATTTGGAGCGCAAATTTTCGGAAATGGTCCGAGTAATCATGGGTCCGCAGGATTCAACCTTGGCTTAGGGGGGTCAGGCATGATACCCGGAGTAAACGCAAGGTCCTTCAGACCAAATGGGAATTTCGGGAGCGCAAGTGCCATACCCGGTACGAATCCATGGCATGGAAACAACGGGGCAATGCCGAGCCATTGGGCAGAAACCTCAGGTAGGGAAGATCAAAGGGTGAGAAGCGCAATCAGGCCATTACCAAAATACGAAGTTGGCGATGACGTGGAGAGATTCATAATGAGTCTAAACATGTCACAAAGGCTTCTAAGGCCCGGGGATGGATTGAATTTTTTGCACCAGTGTCTGCCAAAATTCGGCCCTAAGGCAAGGTTGGCGGTGGAAAGCGCGCTAACTACCATTTACTCGCTCAATGATCTTGTAGAAAAACTTCGTCTTTTGTTTGGTACAAGAGAAAACTTACGACAAATCCTTTCAAAAATGTCGCGTCTTTTCCAACACTACAACGAGTCAGTGACGGATTATGAGGCGCGATTCAGGGCCCTCCAGTTGAAAGCTCAGAGTCGATTCGACACAGATCCGACGGCAGACTTTGGAATAACACCTCACGGAGTACAGTTGAACATGAGAGAAGCCTTTCTTGCGGGGCTCAGGAGGGAAATTAAAGAAATGATGTTCCCCCTGACACCCAATACATTTGATGAAGCCGTCGCGATCGCAGTCACAATCGAGTCTAAGCTAAAGGAGACGGCGGATTTCGAACAGATGAGAAAAATGTTATTTAAAAACAAGCGTGACCAGAATCAAGAGAAAATTCGAATGATCAACTCGTTTGATGACGATGACCTCGAGACTGCTTTTAAGGAATTAAGTGTTAGAGTCACATCTAGTTCGAAGTCCGACGGTAAAAATAAAGACGCGAGCACTGATAAAAAAAAATGCAGTGGGAAAGGGGGGAAGGCCTAACGATAAGCGGTGGAAGAAACCCAACACCAGCACTAGTGGCTGTCGTAGGTGCCTCAAGCAGGGGCACTATGCACACGAGTGCACTGCCCCAGCACCAGTAAAGCCAAACCCAAAAGGGGCAAACCTCAGACCCAAAACTGAGAAGGGGGAGTCGGAGCCACGAGCTACGACTAGCGCGACCCCTATTCAAAATTTAAACTAAAGACGAGTCCGGAGAAGCTGCGCGATCCGGGAGTCAAAAACATGGGCGAGTTATCCGCGCAGAAGAAGAAAAAAGTTGTTTACAAAACCGCCCATGTGAATTTTTGAGTCATGGATGTCCCACCCACCCAAGTACATTTAACAGCGACTCAAATGAAAGGGGGGACGGCAGATTCTTTGTAGATACCGGTGCTGATATAAATATAATCAGATCGGATAAACTTGAGCAAGGAATCTCCATTCATCGAGACGAAATCGTCGTTATAAAGGGAGTCACACCGGGAAAATTGAAGACAATAGGTTTCGTAACTCTGAACGTGGAGGGGATCGAGGATAAATTCCACGTCGTCAATCCCACTTCTCCCCTTTCAGAAGACGGAATGATTGGAAGACCATTTCTGAAAAGCCGAGCAGTCAAGATTGACTACGGGGAAGACACATTAACGATAGGGGAGAGGGTACATATTATGAACTCGGAAACTATTTCCCTCCCCCCGAGGGCGATTAAACTCGTCTACGTCAGAGTACGAAAATTTGATGCTGAGGTTGGCTACCTCCCGCGACAAGACACCAAAGAAGGAGTGTATTTCGGGGAGGCCATTGTCAAACCAAGACAAGGAGTTGCTTTCTTGTACGCCTTCAATACCCGCGAGACTGAAGAACAATTCAAAATTCCGTTCGTTGAACTCGAAGAAGTAGAATCAATCGCGACGGAAAAAGAAATTAAAGCATTTGCACAGTCAGAGGGCTCGGACGATCAAGACCGAATTGATCGGGCCGAAAAGATTATCGATCTTCTTAGGCTGGAAGGTCTCGATGAGGAAGAGCAGGAGGAGGCGAAAGACCTCGTTCGTTATAACCCCTGGATATACAAGCTCGACAACGAGAAATTGTCCGGAGCAAAAATCCAGGGTTATAAATTGAAGATGGCAGACGAAGACCCTGTCGTAGTAAGACAGTTTCGCTTGCTATTGCACATCAGAGACATAGCCCAGGGAGAAATCCAAAAAATGTTGGAAGCGGGGATAATCGAACCCTCTGACTCACCGTATGATGCCCCCGCGTGGATGGTACCGAAAAAACCAGGCCCCGACGGAGAAAAGCGTTGGCGCATGGTGATCGATTTTCGAAGATTAGACGAAAAAATGATCGCAGATGCGTACCCTTTACCCAATATAACAGACATTTTGTATCAATTAGGGGGGATGAGATACTTCTCAACGTTCGACTTAGTCTCCGGTTTCCATCAGATTCCATTGGCACCCGAGAGCCACCCTAAAACCGCGTTTTCTACACCGGGGGGGCACTATCACTATACACGCATACCCATGGGAATTGCAAATGGTCCACCGGCCTTTCAAAGGTCGATGGATGTAGTCTTATCAAGCCTGCAAGGTGCAGGACTCTTTGTGTACATGGATGACATTGTCATTTATGGAAAAACTCTGGAAGACCACAGGGAAAAGTACAAACTCTTTGTCGACAGACTCCACAAGGTACACATGAGCCTGCAGCCCTCAAAATGCGAGTTTTTGAGGGAAGAGGCAACCTTTTTGGGACATTGCGTGAGTGAGGAGGGCATTAAACCAAATCCCAAGACAATTGATCCCATTTTGAAATATCCAACACCGGTGAATAAAAAGGGTATTAGGCAGTTTCTCGGATTGGCGGGCTATTATCGTAAATTTATCCAAACTTTTGCGACAAAAGCGCGCCCTCTTAACGATCTGTTAAAAGAAGACACTCTTTTTGTATGGGAGGAAAAATAAGATGAAGCATTTGACTCGATAAGAACAGAGATCACAACATACCCAATTCTACAACACGCAGATTTTTCTCGACCATTTGTCGTCACCACGGACGCATCAGATTACGCAGTCGGAGTAGTTTTAAGTCAAGGTAAAACTGGCGAAGACTTGCCTATAAGCTATGCATCACGTGTGATGACAAAACCCGAGAAAAATTGCACCACAACGATAAAAGAACTCCTCGCGATTATCTTTGTTGTTCGACAATTTCGACCATATTTGTATGGAAGAAAATTCGTTCTAGTAACGGATCAGCCTCTCGTGTGGCTGAGATCTACTAAAGATCCGGGGGCCCAACTTCGGCGGTGGGCTAACGCATTGGAGGAGTATGACTACGAAATCAAGTACAAACCGGGAAAGGTAAACCTCAACGCGGACGCGCTATCGCGAAACCCGATGCCGGAGAAGGAGACAATAATCCACGTGCGATGTGTCACCATTCACGGCGAAATAAAGATCGGGGATGCGGTTTGGTATACTCTGACGCCAAGCGGGCAAAGAGTAGGACCATGCGTTGTCGAGCAAATGTGGCCCGACAATAAGATCCAAGTTTTGCGAGGAATAAGGCTAGACATTACCCGGGGAGAAAACATCATAGCAATCAACACCCCTCCAGATGATTGGGACCCTTCACAAGTCGATATTGACCCGATGGCGGATTATCTAGAAATGGACATCGGCGATCTGGTATGGTATTAAGATGTATCACCATATTAAACGGTAGGACCCGACGCCATTGTCGAAGTAATGTCTCCAGAGGTGATACAAGTAAGGAGAGCAGGTGTTGATAGGCATATACCCAAATGTCGAGTAGTGTCAGTAAATCACGAACCCCAAGAAGACACAATGGCAGATAGGGAGCCCCCAGAAAGGCCAAAGAAAAGAAGAGGACGTCCAAGAAAATATCCCCTTGCTTCACAAAGTGGTAACCAAGAGCAACCAAAGCTAAAGAGAAAACGAGGCCGTCCCCGAAAAACACCAGTAGCTGACCAAACCCAAGAAGGGGAGGAACCAGCTGCCAAAAAACCCAGGAGGCATGTAAATACAATTCCTCCTGTATACAGTGCACTGAATTCTGAGGAAGAAGCCTCTGGGTCAGAAAGTGAGGTTGGAGAAAGCCTTTTCGACCCCACCCAAGAACCATTATTTCCTTCGGTTGAGGAAGTAATTCCTGAAGAAAATCCGAGAGCTGCCACACTAGTGCCGGACGCGGCCAATGACACCGGAGGGAACACTGACACCAACCAGCGCGATGAACCACCGGACGACACTGGTCACGACACATGGGAAGAGGCAGACGTATCAGATATCAGTGACGGGGAAGATGCCCTTGCACCCGATGAAGAACCCCCAGAACATCAATTTTCTGAAGAAGAAGGCGATGAAAATGTCGAGTATTCCCGAACACATCTGACGGAGAGGAAAGATAATTTTGCCTTTTTCCTCCCAGCAGCCGGAGAATTAGACAATGCCTGTCTGAGGGTAGTCGTAGAGAAGGAATGGGTGAAACCAGACCAGCTGAATGCCGAAGTCCGACAAACGGGAGATGTCATCAGGTTGGAAAAAGCGGGAAAAATTGGGTTCGGACTAGTCATCAACGAGGGGGCAGAGGTGGAAGTCCTGGAGGAGAATATGAGTTTAGTCATCAACGCCTTCATCGAGAGATTGATACCCGAAAATCTCGAAACTATAAGAATGGCTCATGACTGCGATTCTCTCACTGAAAGATCAAGAAGATTTATTCGAACACGATTAAAAGAAAAATTAAAAGAAAGTAACACACGTATGATACTCTGTGCTCGACTGGTCGACGTACCACTGGCCGAGGATCGTGTTGCAATCGTGGAAGAGTAGCACGCGTCAGCAATAGGGGGACATAAAGGAATTAAGAAGACTCTCTACGCAGTGGCTACACAATATTTCTGGAGAAACATGGCTGAAACGGTCAGAGAGTACGTGAATCTCTGCCAAATATGCCAGAGGAAGAAACTTGTGAGAGACAAGGCCAGACACCCGATGATCATAACAGACACACCCATGGATGCCTTCCAGAAAGTGTCCATGGATATTTATGAGCCCTCGGGGAAAAGTAGTAGAGGACACGTTTACCTACTGACAATGCAAGATTGTCTAACGAAATATGCCCTCGCCGTTCCACTGAAAAGTCAAACTGCAGAAGACGTAGCTCGTGCCCTTACACGCAGATTAATTTGTACGTTTGGAGCATCCCAAGCGCTCTTGTCGGACAGAGGGACGAACTTTACCAGCGCAATTACCGCGGAATTCTGCAAATTATTCCGGATTTGTCAATGTCTCACAACAGCATATCACCCCCAATCGAACGGGTCTTTGGAGCGTAGCCATCACGTTTTAACCGAATTCTTGAAAACACAGATCGGCGATAACGCGAATTGGGATAAATGGGTAGATATGGCTATGTTCGCATATAATGCTAGTGTTCACGAGAGTACGGGTTACACACCTCACGAACTAGTTTTCGGGGTAAAACCTCGGGTACCGTCCGCGAAAGCATTGGAAGGGATAGGGGGGAAACCATATCGAGTACTTTTTCAGGAAATTACCGAAGGGTTAAGAAGAGTTCGCGATAAGGCCCGGATAAATCTTATAAAATCAAAAGAAAAATCAAAGAGATATTATGACAAAAAGGTCAAAATAATACCTCTTGAAGTGAGAGATCACGTTTGGCTGCGTAAAGAGCCAAAAACCGGTAAAAGGGACGACGATTGGAAGGGTCCATATCGCATTTTAGAAATCCTCGAGAACAATAATATGGTTTTAGATACAGAAAGGGGTCTGAGGGTTGTTCATCGCGACAAACTAAAAAAGGCGCGGCTTCGAGAGCCAGCGCCTGCCCTAATCTAGAGAACTACACTGTCGGAAAACTATCCCTGAAATTTCAACAATTTTTTTTTTTGAAATGTCTTACGATCACTCTTTGCTATTAAGAATGCAATATATTTTGTTAATTAAAACACCGATAAAATTCTGAAATATTCAATGAAATCGAAGTTTTCAGCTGCAGATAAAACAAATTTTTTTTTTCTTTTTCTTTTTCCCCAACCGACCTGAATTTTCAATCCAAATAAATTTTATAAATAAATTAATCGAATTTTTGTTCTCAAACGAAGTTACTAAATACTTCAGGGGATTTCTAGCAGCGTGGAAGACTATTTTACGTTCATAAAAAGATGAACGTCCCAATTTTTTTTTTACCAGAGTGCCAAAAATCCCACATGTTCGTGAACATAGTTTTTTTCCTTTCGGCCTCTTCCTTCTCCCTATTGAAACCAAATTGAAGTGGGGAAGGGACGAAGTCAATAAGAAAAGAGAGTAATTTTTTTTTCTTCCAACCGTTAGATTCTCCCTCTTGTGTTTACAAAATACAACATTAATGGTATCCTATCAAGAGTAAACAAAAGAAAGGAGAATCTATTTTAGCGGGGTGAGCCCCCTCTCCTGCCCTTCGACAGGGGATAACGTCGGCTAGAAGTTTTATCCCTCCATCGCAATCCCAAAAGGAGGACGATTTTGAAAACAAAGAAAGGCGACGAGGATTAAAAATCGGGCTCACAAGCTGTCGAAAAAGAAAAAAATGGAAAAATAAAAATTTTTACTCCGTTCTCTTTAGTTAGGTACTCGGATTAAAAACAAAATTTTTGTTAGCTATTTCTTAAATTTATATTTGACAAATCTCAGTGCCGGCACCGATTATAAAATATTGAACTAATGGGAAAATGACGGATAAACTAACATGTAGAGTCTCCTCGCACCCATTCGCAGATTCATACCACGTATGCTCATCCGAAATTTCCTCGCCAAGGGTGGGACCGCCGAGTAAGTATCGAAGATACGAGAGGGGATCATCACCGTGCTGGAACATATAGGGGGCCTAGAAAAAAAAATGTTGAAGGTATGCAAAATTACGAGGGGGTACGAGATTTAATTAATATCAGAGATGCGAAATGATGTCACGTTGCAAAATTATCAGGAATCAACCTGGACGCAAAAGGAATTTTTTTTTATTGTTCTTCCTTTCCTTATTAGTCACAATGTCAGTCAACAAAAAAAAAAAAGAGAAAAAAAAATTTCTTTTCACGGATTCTCTCGTAAGAGACCATATAATTTTTCATTTCTTTCTTTTCACATCCCTGAATCATAATTTACCACGGGGCAGGGAGCTTCAAGGAAAAGCCTTTGCAAGCAAAAATCCGCCGCGAGCCAAAATTTGTTATTCTTCAGGGCATTATTGGGACGACCTGGTGCGATTTCGTGAAGCTCACGAATGCGATCATAACAATGATTAAACAACAAATGATACAGGGTGCGAGCCTTCGGACTAGAGAGCACAGAAACGTTGTAGTGGTGCTCCAAAGCCAGGGTAAGCCAAACACCAGCAGAGTCGCGAATCGCAGCTGGCGAGTTGGGCTAGGAAGTTTAAAATAAGCAGAATGAGTACAAATATCTCACACCGTTTTTCATTTTTCTGCGACAATTCCCGAATATTCCGAGGGAGAATATAATTCGAGTAGGAGAGCAAATGCACTGTTCGACAATTATTCCGGAAATTGAGGAATGGGTGAACATTGCTAAATTTCTGAGGGATTTCTAACAGTGTAAAGAAAGCAAAGAGGGGGTCAGCGGCTCGTTCTCACCAGGCACAAGAACAAAACCCCAAGGGTCGCGATTATCGTACCAAAAAGGGACCTCCAGGGTCCGACAGGCAGAACGCTGTCCCTCGAGGAGATCATCTAGGCCCAATCCGAAATGACCACCATAACGCAAGGCGGGTAGACTGGTCGCGAGACAAAAATCCGCGATTTCAGCAGGCACTCTCGAGTTGACCTCCTGCATCCATCTAAGTCCAGGGGAATACACACTAGGACCCCTCCGAACCAAAATTTTTACATAAGGCACCGATTCCATCAACTCCTCTAACACTTTTACCCGAGGATCGTCAGGCGCGAGAGGCATTTCAAAATATTTTTTTTTTACTTGCAAGCATCCAAAAGACTCGGCGATCCACTCGTTACTGACGCTAGGGAGGATAGAGACAATGGGCAGAAGAAAAAAATTGCAACGTTGCTCCTAAACGCGATAAAGGAGTAACCCAATAGGAGAAATGATGAGGGACAGCCAAAGAGCCTCTATCGCGAAACGGAATAAAGAACGGTCACCTTCTTGAATGATTTTCATAGGGCAACCAGGTTTTGAGAAGAATCAATGCTGTTTGAGACTTTTTTTTTTCTTTCTTCTCTCAAATATATCTATTGCAGTCGATGCGTTTCCTTTCTCTCCCTTACAATAGAGATCAATCAAAAAATATTCGAATTCTTGTGAGTCAAATCAACAAAAACAAAAGAGAAAAAAAGAACACGTGGAGAAAAAAATGTCTTTTTCTCCTTTCATCGAAAATTTGGAAGAGAAATACAAAATTTTTCCCCTCTTCTCCACCCTCCATGAAAAAGATTTGATAAACTAATCTACAAATAAACAAGGAATTCTTCTCAGACCGAATTCATTTTCCTCAATGAAAATTCTTATTTTTCAGTAACACCTTATGAAGAAAAGAGCGGCTAGCAAAAAAATAAGAAGGGGGGGGGGAAGTAATGATGAAAATGAAGAGGAAAGAAGGAGAAATTTAAGAATAATTGTTTAAGAAAAATTTCTTTAATTGGTTCAGGCTCACCGAGAGCCCAGAAATACCGGGTGTCGAAATAAAACAACTCGAAGATGGAAACGGGCTACTGTCGACAAAATATGCGAATTTGCGAGTTTACCACACAGTGTGGAAAATGATTTCGCATATCGACCTGACGGAATTTCTTGGGAAAGAGACAGACTCTCGTTCGACGTTGGCTGGGGATGAAAGGGGTATGTAGTCAACTCGGGGCGGACTGCAATTTTGAATCATAACTCGATCAGGTGATCAATAGACTTGACGCACTAGACGGGACTCATAGACATACGAGGGAACTGTTGTCGGAAGACCACGAACGGACGAAACGGGCAGTTTTTGGATTTGTAGGAAAAATAAATAAAATTCTTTTTGGAACAATGGACGAAGAGGACGCCGAAAATTACGACGAGTGTATAGAGTCACTCAGAAATTCGAGTAAAGAAACATTGGCCCTTCGGGCAAACCAAACACATATTATACGATCAGAATTCGAATCAATTCGTTTAACATTACAGGGATTAACAAAAGAAATCGAGATCTTAAATACTACGATTTTCAGTGCAGTCAGCAAAATATTAGAAAGACTAGAGATCACGAGATACAATGGGAAATTATCCAGTTTACTGTCAGCATTCGATGCGGAATTGAGCGAATATGAAATTGACACTCAACTCCTCATCAACGCGATATTATTTGCGAAACGAGGTCAATTGCATCCCTCAATTATGTCTCCTGAAAATATTATCGATGCCGCAACCGAGGTAATAAGACAATCGAGGAATCGAATTCCCCGCACCCCTAGAAATTTCGCGTATCACTGAACTTTTGAAACTTTCAGACCTAACTGCCTATTTCCATAAAAATAAAGTGGTTTTCCTCATTACGATACCCCTAGTGGAGTTGACAAAATACACGGTTTTTAAACATATAACCCTGCCAATGAAATTGAACAACACGACAATGCCGTTAGTCGCTTTCATTACACCAACTCATCCCTATGCATCCATTTCCGAGCGGGCAAATACATATTTCAAGTTGGACAGTGAGGATATCAGTCACTGCAAAAGAGGAACGTTGGAACTCATGCAGAACTACACGTCCTGTGTATGAGGTCAACGGGAACAAGGACTGTGAAGTCCAAATGACTATAAACCCTCGTTTTACTAACTCGGAAATGTGCGATATACGGGTGAAATCGATGACTCAGACCTATTGGACGCGAATAGAAAATACAAATTCGTGGGTTTTCTCTGTCACAACGGAGGACGAACTTCGAGTGAGTTGTTCAAGGCGGGAATCCGCTACCATCATCATTTCAGGGGCAGGGAAATTAACTCTTGCATCTGAATGCGAAGCCCGGTCGCGCTCGGTCACTCTCACCCCATTCACGGAACTGTCGTCCGAATTCGAGTCTAAATTCGCGAGTAAAGTCGCCCTCGATATCCCAACTCTATTAAACGAGACTTTCAAGGGGTTCGGGCCTACCAATCTCTCCGAGATTTTAGACGGAACGACATTGTTTCAAACAGTATGGGTGGGACAAAATGACGAGGACAGCATTCAAAACAATAGTTTAGGCTTATAAGTCATAATTGACAAAGCTAAAGCCCTGTCAAAACAAAAAGTAACGTCTAGACGCCTAAAAAGGGTAGAGGACGGCTTGGGTTATGCTGGGATTTCCTTAGGAATTCTGGGGATTGTTGCTACGGTTATGTGGAAATTCTCCCTCTGGTCAAGGCTTTCGATGTTGTGTGGAGGACTAATGAGATTTACAGGTGCGAGGACACGGGCTCCACGCAAGCGCACGAGCCGAGCGCTTTCCATTGAAGAGGAGCTGCCTACCCACACGAGACACGAAGCGCCAGAACCAGCCATCCCAATGCAGCCGCTAGTCAGGGAGGTGATTAGGGAGGCCCCTATTCTGATGAGACCTCCTCAAACCGCTACAATCACCGAGATCACAGAGCCAGAACACCCAGTAGAGCACATCAATCGAGCCTACTTGGTGGAAACTCTGGCTTCTGTGGGGGATCCTGGCCCATTAATACAGCGGAGCCAGCCAGCCATGATCCAGCAGCAGCAACCCAAAGTCATCATAGGACCGTTACCAGGCCAGATACCAATGCAGGGGTGGCACATAGCAGAGCCACGTTGGGGTGAGCACCCGTATGCTCCCCAATATTCAGCACGGAGAGACCTTATCGATTGGTAAAGAGAACCAACCCTGACCGAAAATTACCAACAAGCCGAGATCTTCAAATGATCATCTGTATTTTCTTTTTCTTAAACATCTATCGAGCCAGTTCATTGAACTCTTTTTATGTAATAGTACTAGGTAGACATGATTATAAGGGCTCGGTCGTTAGGATTACTAAATTTTCTTGGCTTCTAAAGACAGACAGGCTAAATAAGTCCAGGCAAATTAGTTGCCTATAATTATGGGACCTAGATAGGTTAGTAAGCAGTTCTGAGGAATTTTGAGTAGCACGTCCGGACAAGAGTCAGTTACTCCTCTCACTTTGCTTTTGGGAAAAGAATCGTGAATTCTTTTCCCACTATCTAGAAGCAAACCTCAGCAATCCCAGGGTGCCACCTGAGTCCAGCTCTCCTGAAAGAGGGCTGTTTGACTGTCTTAGTTTTATGTCAGTGATGACATAAAACGGTATTAGTGCACCAGGACCGTGGGATTGCTTAGGTTTGCACTTTCGGGTCATAGTACCTGTTGGAGACTCTTCCAGAGTCAGGGTTGGATCGGGAGCGAACCAGAGCGGACCTCTGAGCTTAGCATATAGCACCGATCAAGTTTAGCGCGTATACCGAGCCCGAAGTAACATATTATATCCTTTCCACCATCATTTATATAAATACCTAGTGTTTAACATCAAATTGACTATTTATTCCAAGTCAATACCTTTCCTCCTGAGCGGACTTCCCTGCGGTCGCGACCGTGAGCTAGTGGGTCAGGGTGATTGACGGCCCTAGGAAAGAGTAGTATCCAGAGGACTTCTATTACGAATTGTGACTAGTCACAGGGACTAGTCACTCGAGCCAACTCCACTCAGGATTACAGCAGTGAGTGAGTTAGCTAAAACACTTTCAATTTTAATTTGCGGAAAAGAATCGCAGGATGTGCTTTGAATTGCCTCATGATTTCGAACGAAATGTGTTTCGTAAAATTCTCATCGATATTTTTTCTCCCTTATTAAAAAAATTCCCCCCCCCCCAAAGGGTAGTTAACCTCCCCGACATCACTTCTGGATCCTGTCCAAATGGTTTCCCTCATCATTAGCCGTATGCGTTGTTTTGTACAGGAAAAAGTTTGAAATTGTGCAATTCACGAAAAATCTATTTTTTGTTTTAAATTTCGATTAAAACAAAAACAAAACAGGTATTTTGTATTTTTTTCTACTGTTTCAAATGGAATTTATCCCATGGGATTTCCATCAAAAGTTTTTTTTCTATGAGAAAAATGAATTTTCACAAGGGTAGTTTACCCTCCATATTTCACCCCCCGGAGACGGTTCTAATTCGCATTTTCATCATTCCTTGTGACCTTCATGATACACTGCGAAAGAGTGGTTCAAAAAGCTTCCGTATGTGTGCAATCGAAAAATGACCCCGAGAGGTGGTCAACTTCAGAGAGCACTTTCACCCCCTAAAACCAATATGGGCAAAAAAAAATACGTGTCCCTTAGTTTTGGGTCCCCTATAACATATTTAAGTTTCATCGAAATCGGAGGGGGACACCTGCGTAGTGTTCCTTGTGAGAGCCCTGCGACCTCACAGTATATTTCAATTCTTCAGACAGTATTCAAATTCTTCCACATCAGTGGCCACAGCTACTTCTGGAACACCCTTCATTCCAAACGTAAGTGGAATTGTTGGGGCTGGCCTACCTGCTGAGCCAAAGCCAAATACAGGTACCCAGACATCGGCACCTGTGACCACTGCTACTGCTGGAATAGCTGGAGCTCCGAATCTCACGGGAATTCCTGGCACTGGCGTCTCAACTGCCACATCGCAACATGTTTTCGCACAGACATCACCACTGGTGACTTGTTCTACTACAAGAATCCCTTTTGCTCTGTACACACATGGAGTGTCTGGCACAGAAGGCCCTGCTACTTCACGGCCGATTTCAGCTCATCAGACATCGATGTCAGTGACCGCAGCTGCTGTTGGAATGCCTGCAGCTTCGAATATGAGCAGAATGCCTGGCACACAGCACTATTTCGTCCCCCAGATTAATTATTCGATGAACTCCAGAACTGGGACTATTCCCTGAGTCGTGAATCCGCCTGTTCCCCAGACGTGGCATCCAGTCAATGCATCAACCATGGGAATGCCCGGCGTCACGTACTTCACACAATTATCTGGAACTGAGTGCTTCGGTAATACTGACTCTGATGCAGCTGCCCCGATGGCTCATCAACCAACATCAGTCACCCTCAGGACTACTGAAATGACAGGAGTACCTCACATTGACCCTTCTGTATGTCAGCAGCATCTTGCGACTGGCAATATCATCAATCCTGGCATCTCTGGCACTACAAATGCTAATCAGGATACGATAACCAACGCTGATGCACTCCTAGCTGTTCGGAAATCATGTGAGACTTCCCATGTAATTCGTTCTACGCAGAACTTGCAAGGATATCCGACTTCCAATTGCACGAATAGACGACTAAAGAATGCAGAACTTGAGAATAAAAAAATGCAGAAAGCTGTAAAGGAGTTAAAGCAGGTGAAAATAGATTCGTAATTTTCTCATTTGCTAACATTTTCATATTCATTTCGCATTCAACTGTCAGTAGAAACATTGCACCATTCATACCTTATTTATTCTTACGACCGTTTCCTTTTCCAATTGTCAGCTAGTTTGGTTATCATCCATTAACATTTATCAATCATAAATGCAACATCAAATACTTTTCACCTGTTTCTCCCATTTTTCCTCCATTCTCCATGGTTAGAATTCTAACTTTGGTTTATCCAGTACTTCGAGGTATGGAGAAAATTTTTTCAAAGATTAATTTGTGGTAGCTCCTGCCTGTTTTGTTGGTATACTTCCATTACCTCTAGTCTTCAGAAGCAGCCAGAGCTACTGAAATCTGTATTATTATTCAAAGAATCTGGAGGCAGGATGGAGAAGAGAATCAACTAAAGGTGGTGGAAGAAACATCTCCTGCGACCCAAAACTCGAGACTTCTTTCTCAATTCCCCTCTTCACATACTTGAAATGAGTGGTCAAGAGACGATATCATGGAAGTCACCAGCAATTCTCGGTTTCTCTGCTAAAGAGAAATATTTCAAGAACTACATTCCGTCAGTTATATCCGCATGCCTAGAACTTCCGTATTATCAATAAATGTTGGCTTCACAGCACTTCGGTTTCTTTGATTCCTTGCTTTTCCGTCATTTTTCAATTTTTCAAGATCGCATCACTTGACAATCTCCTGAAAATCCTAAGGCCGAGACCACCTGAGTCCTTCATTTTCATTCCGTTTCCATTTACTTCGCCTCATTTACCTCCTGTCAGACCTTTCAAGATGCTGCAGTTCAAAGATCAGTGAGAAGACTTTCCCTGTTTTTTTCTCTGATCATATCAGTTTCTGTAGTGCTTCCCGAGCCTCTTCAACGCCCTGTCCGAAGATTAACAACTAATATTATCCCCTGCATGTGATGAATGAACATTTTTCATTCAGGATATCCAAGTACCTTGTACAGTTTGGTACAAACCAGACCATGGATTCAGCTATTTTCAGTCATCAAATTTGTCAATTAAGTTGCATGAGAATAATTTGAAAAAAACATGGATATTTAACGTCATTAAAATTACATTTTGCACAGAATTATTATTTTTTTTGAACATCCTTTCTTATAAAAAATTGAAATTGACATTGAAATTGTTTAAGCTTTCGGAAACCTCATTTTTTAGCGATTAAATCGATTTCTGATCAAATTTTGAAGATGAATAAATTTGGTACGACTTCAAAAAAACGGTTTTTATGGAGGTAAATTTATTGTTTACAAATTATTCCTAAAAAATGATCGTAATCTTGAAAAGTTGCAATTTTTCAATTATTTTATCAATCTTCCTCCAAAAGTAGACTGCCTATTTTTTTTTCAGATCTTTAAAATGTTTCCCAACGATTCAAAATCAAGAATCAGATTCAGAGCATGAAAGTTTGAGTAATAAAAGCATTGTAAAATGTACGGAAACTTAGTGTCAGATGGGGCTCAATTGAAAGCTTGATGTTCAACTATGATAGTAGAGGAGCATTTCGCTGAAACCAAAAAACATAAACGTCATAAAATGTCATAAAAGTCTTGGCGCTGTCTAAGCTATATGTACAACTCGATAGTCTTGTTCTTGTCTTTTCACCATTCATGAAACAGTCAAATAGAAAAACCCAGCTGTCTCTTAAAAATTTTATTGAATAAGTAAAAATTAATCGGCCTTGCGGTCACAGGAGATGGGAGAAAAACTGGCCATTTTTGACCATAAATAAGCCAACGTTTCGACCCATTCTGCCGGTCCTCTTCAGGGCTTGTTTATTTGATAACCTGCCGAGCACAAACCAAAACAAAAATATAAAATCAAATGTGCGAGATTAAAAACGAAATAAAAAATCAAAATTATCAATAAGACATGAAAAGTCCAAAACATAATATAAACCTACCAAAAGCAGTCAAATAGAAAAATGTCTGTACATTTCAGAGTGTGTAGCACCATCGTGGGAGTCATTTAGAGTCAAAAAGATGATCCTCAAAAACTATTGTCGAAAAAATAATAATAGAAGTTATTTGAGCGACGAATAACACAATAAATATGTCAAGATCTCTTGTGAGGGTTACTAAACCCGAGTCAGCAAGGACTCAAATCCCTCGAAAGCTCGTATGACTACATTGATGACTAACAACAACAAAGTGACAGGTGTGGTTATGTTATATAGTGGCACATTCTCATGATGACGATTGTCCCTGCCAGTGGTGGTGTGCGCTGTGATCGACGGCGGTACTCTGTTGGACAACGGCTACCCCTTAGAGTTCATCAACAGCTGTATCAAGGAAAGGCTTCACCATCTGAACGTGGGTGCTAGCGAGAATACGGCCGCTGCGACTGCTGCTGCTGTGCGTTGACTAGACATCTTGTGGATTCTGGCCACTCTTTTAACTTTGACAAAGTAAATGTATGTAAATCTGAGCCTCATTCTTATAAACATAATCTCCTTGAGATGCTTTATATTGCACGTGAGGACAACGCCGTCAATTTTCGCTCAGACGTCAACGGGTTGAGCTCGGTCTACAGAGCACTCATCTCGAAATCTCGCGCGCCAACCTCTCGTTACTAGACACAGTCGCCACCGCCGTCAATCACAGCGTACACCACCACTGACAGCGACAATCGTCATCATGAGAATGTGCCACTACATAACATAACCACACCTGTCACTTTGTTGTTGTTAGTGATCAATGTAGTCATACGATCTTTCGGGGGATTTGAGTCCTTGTTGACTCGGGTTTAGTAACCCTCAAAAGTGTTTTTGACATATTTATTGTGTTATTCGGCGCTCAAATAACTTCTATTACTATTTTTTCGAATTTACAATAGTTTTTGAGAATCATCTTTTTGACTCTAAATGACACCCACGATGGTACTACACACTCTGACATTGGTGTGAAATGTACAGACATTTTTCTATTTGACTGCTTTTGGTAGGTTCACATTTATGTTTTGGACTTTTCATGTCTTATTGATAGTTTTTATTTTTCATTTCGTTTTTAATCTCGCACATTTGATTTTATATTTTTGTTTTCATTTGTGCTCGGCCGGTTATCAAATAAATAAGCCCTGAAGAGGAGCGGCAGAATGGGTCGAAACGTTGGCTTATTTATGGTCAAAAACGTCTAGTTTTTCTCCCATCTCCTGTGATCGCAAGGCCGATTAATTTTTACTTAATTATTATTCAACGGTCGACAACAATCACTTATTAATTATGAATCGTGGCCAGAAACTCGGGGCCTCTCAACATTTCTTCGTCGGCATTGATAATGAATTTGGTAAGAATGCTGCCAAACTTCTGAGGGAACATAAACATCTACATCTATGTGACCTACAAATGTCACAGCAAAGAATCTTCTTCTCGAGATACCGGGATGAAAAAGTGACGCCTTCACATCTGAATCTTTTCCATTGCTCTTTCCAGAGCATTAACCTGAAGAATCTCAAATGCAAGGAAAAATTTTCAAGAATGACAACGATTTTTCAACACAAACTTCTAAACATTGCCATAGATGACATCAATGTCTCCATGAAACTCTCACACCGTAAGATAGAAAACTTGGAGCGACGAATTTTAAAACTCATCCCTCAGCAGATTTTTGATGAATTCCTGTCCAGGGAAGTCAATAAGGTAAATCATACCCTATTAGAACTTAGGGATAAATATGTCAAGAAATTAGATGATCTCAAACGCAAGAACTCTAATAGAAAATCAGTTTGGGGAGGATCCTTTGGCTGGCACATCTTCAGCCCTGCTCCAATCAATAAACCTGCCAATCCACGCTGGCTCAAGAACCTCTCATCAATTGTCTTACCTTCAGAGATAGAGTCTATTTTGGCCCTTGGGCCGAATTTTGGGCTCAGAATGAATAACTCAATGTTCCCCATCGACTCATTCATCACCGAAATCGAATCGAAAATTAGTGCTATTGATAAAGACAAACAGGATGAAATGAGGGGCAAAATGGTCAATATTATCCAAAACTATGAATCGAAACTATCTAATATAAAACCTGATGGTAAATTGAAAAATCTGAAGATCTTCCTAAAACAAAACGACAATGTTCTGGTCACTCGAGCGGATAAAGGTGGCACCACTGTTCTTCTTGAAAAAGATAAATATATCAACTCAGTGAATGAACTGCTGAACGACTCTAACACGTAGGCAAAAACCCGCAGTGATCGCACTGTAGAGATACAGAACGGTAATAACATCATAGTGGAGAGATGGAAGATCAACAACTACATCTCGAAGGAGACAGCGAAATGGTTGAAATCTGAAATGGCGATCGAGCCAAGACTTTACGCGTTGCCAAAAATCCATAAGCCAAACACCCCGTTCCGTTCGATTGTATCCTCGATCAGCGGCCCTACATACAAGCTGTCCAGTTTTCTTCAGAAAATGATCTCCGGTGCTTCTAATGACCATCCGTCATTTGTGAAAGATAGTTTCCAGTTCAAGGTTTTTATCTCAAAGGTCCACATTCCACCTGACTACATTCTGATCTCGTTAGACGTGAGTTCTCTATACACGAACGTCCCACTCATACTGGTTGAGAAAGCTCTCCAAAAAAGAGAACAAAAACTCCTGGGAAACGAAAACCTGTCGAAGAACTCAAAAAAGCAGTAAGCTTTATCATGCACTCCACCTGCTTCTCATTTAATGGGCAGCACTATAAACAAAATTTCGGTCTACCAATGGGATCTCCTCTGGCCCCTCCGGCAGCTGAAATAGTAATGCAAGGTCTTGAGAGTGACTGTTTGAAGTTCTTGGACGATGCAGGCATCCACATTCCTTTTTATAAGAGATATGTGGAAGACATAATCACTGCGGTCCCCTGGGGTGAAGTCGAGCTAGTTCTCGAGGTCTTTAACAGCTATGAGGGAAGGCTCCAGTTCACACATGAAGTGGAAGAAGACAACAAAATCGCCTTCCTGGACCTTCTCCTGATACATGACAACGACCATGTGGTTACCAATTGGTACCACAAACCGATCTGGTCTGGGATATTTTTGAATTTCGATGCACACCATCCCATCTCCCAGAAGAAAGGAATCATTTCGATGCTAGTAGACAGATGTGTGATACTTTTACATCTAAAGTTCCATGAGGACAATCTCCAGCTCATCAGGAGTACTCTGTTGGACAACAGCTACCCCTTAGAGTTCATCAACACCTGTATCAAGGAAAGGCTTCACCATCTGAACGTGTGTGCTAGCGAGAATACGGCCGCTGCGACTGCTGAGACTGATTTTAAACACGCACTGGTGCTACCATTTGTGAATGGTCTAACTCAGAATCTCAAGCGAGTTTCCAGAAGGTATGGACTGAATGTGATCTCTAATACCAGCCACAAACTACAGAGCTACCTGAAAACTACTAAGGATCCAGTGAAGTGGGAGAACAGGTCCAACGTGGTCTACTCAATCCCTTGTGACTTCTGCAATGGCGTATATGTGGGACAGACCAAACGATATCTCAAGGTCAGGGTGGGCGAACATGAGAAAGGCGTGAAGAACTGTAGAAACACAGATCCGGCGAAATACACGGCGTTGACTAGACATCATGTGGATTCTGGCCACTCTTTTAATTTTGACAAAGTAAAAGTGTGTAAGTCTGAGCTTCATCCTTATAAACGTAATCTCCTTGAGATGCTTTATATTGTACGTGAGGACAACGCCGTCAATTTTCGCTCACACGTCAACGGGTTGAGCTCGGTCTACACAGGACTCATCTCGAAATCTCGCGCGCCAACCTCTCGTTACTAGACACCATCACCACCGCCGTCGATCACAGCGCACACCACCACTGACTACGATAATCGTCATCATGAGAATGTGCCACTACATAACATAACCACACCTGTCACTTTGTTGTTGTTAGTCATCAATGTAGTCATACGATCTTTCGGGGGACTTGAGTCCTTGTTGACTCGGGTTTAGTAACCCTCACAAGAGTTCTTGACATATTTATTGTGTTATTCGTCGCTCAAATAACTTCTATTACTATTTTTTCGACAATAGTTTTTGAGAATCATCTTTTTGACTCTAAATGATACCCACGATGGTGCTACACACTCTGACATTGGTGTGAAATGTACAGACATTTTTCTATTTGACTGATTTTGGTAGGTTCACATCTATGTTTTGGACTTTTCATGTCTTATTGATAATTTTTATTTTTTATTTCGTTTTTAATCTCGCACATTTGATTTTATATTTTTGTTTTGGTTTGTGCTCGGCAGGTTATCAAATAAACGACCCCTGAAGAGGACCCGGAGAATGGGTCGAAACGTTGGCTTATTTATGGTCAAAAACCTCTAGTTTTTCTCCCATCTCCTGTGACCGCAAGGCCGATTAATTTTTACTTAATTATTATTCGACGGTCGACAACAATCACTTATTAATTTTATTGAATTCCTATTGAAATTCTATGAGAATCCTCTTGAAGTTGGAGTGAAATTTTATTAGAAAATTCTATTAGTTTTTAGCGCCAATTTAATAGAAGATCATGTTACTTTACCGTGTCATCTTGTCAAGAGATATTTGATAGGAAAAAGTCGGTAGATTTTTGTTTTTAGATAGAAATCCGTTGGCGTAAAATTCGAAATTTTTTCTTGTGTACTTTTATTCCTTTCTTATCAAATCCTTATCAAAATCCAGGAAAAACAAAATGGGAAATTCATATCCAAGCATTTTCATAGAAACTATCCCAAGAGAATAAGATATATAGAGAACTAACACATAGGATTTTTTTTATGAACAAATATCGATTGAAAAACGCAGGAGGATTTGCCATAATTTTTGATAAAATCGGCGCGAAAAACAGATAGAATTTTTCCATGGAATTATAATAGAACTTCAACAGGAATTTTTCAGAGTTCCATTGGAAATTTAATACAAGTCATTTCAAGGAGCGCTAGGTTTTGCTCTTCATTTTTTTACGTGACTTCTTTCACAATAGATAATTGAATTACAGAAAGTGGCATTCAGTGGGACCCAGCCCATGATGCCTTCAACGCCACCACCATCACCAGCACCTTTTCCAATTATGGCACCCTATGTCCAGATGCAATCATCTCCGATGTATGCACCGCAGATGGTGTCCACGTGGCAATAACCTCTTCAACAGCCTTCGATGTTGGCACCAATATTTCCTAACCCAATAAATTGGGGCAAGTCACAACATGGACAGCAATTTTTCAACGCCCAACACCCATCACAACAGTACCCACCACAGCCATACCCATCACAGCAATACCCACCGCAGCCATACCCTCCGTAGCAATACTCAACGCTGTAATACCCCCCACAACAGTATCCAGCACTGCAACAATATCCATATTATCCGCGTAATCCATACGGGGATCAGGTTTGTTTTCGTGGTATTTCCCTGCTACGTCATGTTCAAAATCATCTGCTCAGATATTCCAAATCCTTGAAGATCGCGTCCAAACAAATTTCCTAGAAAAACCTCGTGAATTCGCTAGAAAATTCGAACTGATTTCCATTAAAATTAGTATTAGTTTTTCTTCGATTCTGCAGACAAATTCCGCAGCTTATTCGGGCGTTTGTTCTCCATAGATATTCTCAATGAAAAATATTCAATAGAAAAAAATGTACGAATTTGATTTTTCTTGACGACTCATTCTATTGAGATATATTCTGTAGTAATTTTTCGACTTGAATTACCGCCCTTTCGTGGTTGGTTTTTTCAATGAAGAGAAACTAAAAAAATTGCAAAATTCATATCTCAGAATTCCTATAAAAAATGTCTCAATAGAAAAAATTGGAACGAAAGATGAAACTCGAACCATTTTTTCTATAAAAGATTTTTTTCTTTGAGTCTACCGCATGCTTCAATAGAATTGAAACAAAATGGAAATCTCAATAATAGTTCAATATAAATCCAATGCAATTTTCCGTTGAATTCGTTCGTCTTTTCTATGATATTTTTTCGTGCTACAAATCCTTTCAATATTTGTTGGACGCCAAGCTGTCAGAAGTGTATTCTAATCCCTCGACTATTGAAGTTCCATATCGCTATAATATGATAAGGATTTTCTGGTTGCGTTCCATTTTTATAGTTAAGTTTGTTTTATGAGACATATTGATTATTATATTTGTCTTGCTCATTAAGTCCAAGAACTTCTATTTTCAAATTGGAAAATTATGTCCTGACATTGCCATATGGTTGTTCAAGAGTAAAGTTGGCTGTTTGCTATACGTAACTATTTTCCACATCTGATTCTATACACAAATGTGTGAAATAGCAGTGTGTACATCTGAAAAAGGGTAGATAAGCCAAATTGCTGGAAAGTCGATTCTTATTTTTATATAGATGAATCTGTAGAGATTTTGTTGAATGCAAATTCCTAGGCATCGGATTATGACATTCAAGGGGGAAATTTATGCTTAAGCATTGTTATAAAAAAAATCCCAACGAAATAACTAGGAGAAGGAAGTCGTCATCTGTTGACATTTCTACTGAAGTAAATAGGTGAATGACAATTTGTGACCTTTTATGTTTCCATTTTTATAGAGATGAGAATTGAGATAGAGACAAGATATTTAATGAGAGGGAGGAATTCGATTTCACAAACCTTTCATTTTCTCTCTCATTTTTCATGAATTCTTTTTTTTAGTATTATGTTTGATAATGCTGTTTTCAAACACTTCGTGCACACGTCGCATATATGTACGTTGTCAAATGAAGATTATGCAGAGTAAAATTTATATACGTGCTCTGGTGCCAAATAAGGTGAACAAAATTCTCTGCAACCGGAAATTCAAAGATTTTACATAATGCATTACATTTTGAATTCCGTCAATTTTGTTTATCTTTTCTCGTTTTATTTATAAGTCTCTTTATCCTCCCACTCTTGTAGAGACAATTGATAATTTTTCCCTTCAACTCCACGTTTCCATGCAAGTGACGTCAGTAGTAAGAGGGCATTATTGGCGAATTTCCCACGCTCCCTCCCCTCTTTTTCCAGGAAGTGCACGTACACGTTCCCCCCTCCCCTCTCGGCGGCATGCCTTTGAAGAGGTCGTCGGCGCGCTGGGGGGCCCCCTGGGGTGCAGGGCCTCAAAGTTGCGGTCCGAGGGTCACATGAAGTGGGTGGTGGGTGGAAAATGGCCGCCAGATAGAAAATGAGTGGCGGGTGGAAAGTGGGTGGTAAGTGGGTGGTGGGTGGAAAAGGGGTGGCGGGTGGAAAGTGGGTGGAAAAGGGCTGGCGGGTAAATAGAAAAACTGTCGGACAGTATATATCGGACGGGTGTCGGGAGTCGGGCCCCTCTGCTGGTGGTCCAACCGTGGAGGACGGCGTCGGCAAGGGTCCGGATGTCGCTCTCCAGGATATTGGAGCCACTGTCCTTGAGACTCCGGAGAGACATTACGCTTTTGAATTTTTTTTT
>NW_021680982.1:164402-168386 GCF_001412515.2 Diachasma alloeum
GAATGATGTATAATCCTCCATCGCTGAGAAGCATCGCCATCGCTAGTTTATTAAACGATAGAAAATACGCGAAAAATGATAAGACTTTGCATTTGGTGAAAAGGATAATCCTGTTTAATAGTGATGTGTTATTATACAAAATGTGGGGATACGGTATTTCAGTGGTATAGAAAAAAGGAGATGATATAAGGCGAGAGTGGGCGAAAAATTTGCCTGGCCTCAATTCTATAGGGAGTGCAGCGAAGAATACTATTTCCCTGCGGGGGAGGAGACACTGATCTATAAGCAAAAACGACCAATCACTGGTCTTTCTTTACAATAGACAGCAAATGCAAACGAAGTGGGGTGAAAAAGAAAAACTAGAGGCTTATTTCTCATAGGATATTTAGGACTCCCCACCAAGGTTAGATTTTCCAAAATATGGAAAACTCGTAGCTCCTCCTCCTAACTAGTGTTGCATAAAAGAGCCTCACTAGGGTGTTTTGACTACATTTGCGTTTCCGGCAAAATGACATCAAGCCAAGTGAGCCCATCTCCCAAAAACAGTAGAAGTTTAGTGCGCCCAACAGGTTATAAGCCTGGCAGTTTTAAACGAAAAGTACCTCGATATTCTGTGAACATGAAAAATCAAAACGGAATAAAAATAGTGAGCGATCGGATAGTGGAAAATAATAGTGAAGAAAACAAAAAGATTGAAAGAATACTAAAAAAAGTGAAACTCCAGCAACGTGAAGCCTCCAACCCCGGAGCTGCCATAAACATTGGCCCTGGCACCCAAGTGACTGAAAAGAAGAAAAACTCGGGAGGACGGTTGAGCAATAAATCACCCCATAGCGCTCAAAGTGATTCCCAAATTGTGGATGCGAATAAAAAAAGTGAAATTATTCAAGTGAGCACGGAGGATAAAAACTTGTGGATGAATATGCTGGAAGACGATCTTGATATTTTCAATCAAGTGTGTGATAAAAATGTGCCCCTTGAAAATAAAAATGTGGTGGAGAAGCAGCAACAGCAGAAGGAAAAAATAAAGGATACTGATGAAAAGAAGCAAGAAAAAACACCTGCTCGTGAAAATCGCTTACAAATTGCTGAAAAGAAGAAGGCTGAATTGAACGCTCGGGAAAGAAGGATGCAATTGGCCAAGGAAAAATAGAGGCAATTCAGGGCTCGTGAAAACCGCTTAAAAATCGCTAAAAAGAAGAAGGCTGAATTCAACGCTCGGGAAAGGAGGAGGCAACTGGCCAAGGAAAAACAGAGGCAATTCAGGGCTCGTGAGTTTGAAAAAAATCGCTCTGAGGACCATACATCGACAGAAATCACCCCCGAGAGCCCTGAGGTCATGTCAGAGTCACAATCATCGCTGGAAATCATCCCCGAGAGCCCTGAGATCGTGTCAAAGTCACAATCATCGCTGGAAATCATCCCCGAGAGCCCTGAGATCGTGTCAGAGTCACAATCATCGATGGAAATCTTCCCAGAGATCCCAGAGACCATTGATCTTATTTCTCAGACTTCAGAAATGATACAGCCAACGGAGATCATCCCAGCAAGTCCAGAAACTGCTAATCGCATTTGGGAAACTTTGGACCCTATTGAAGCAATCCGAGTGACTCCAAAGACTCCATCAATACTCGATTTTGTGCTCGATCATCAAGGGGATGCTGCCCAGCCTAGACCATCAAATGAGATATCTCCAAGTCCTGAAGGTAAATATTTGAGATATATTCACATTAATTTGTTCGGAGTTTTGTGTATATTAATTGAATTATATTTTTTTCTTGTTCCAGAGTGCCAAGAGCCTCGAAAGAGCATTGACGAAATTGAGGCCGAATTAGCAGAGATTGCTGCAGCTCTGGAAAATCGGGAGCGCGAGGAAGAAAATGAACTCATGCAAGAAGAAGAAGTACACCGCATTCAAGATATGTCAACACAGCGTCAGCAGGAGCTTGACGAGATTGATAAGGAATTGGAGCAGATCGACAATCAGGACCGATTGGCCCGTCAGTCTCTCGATTTTGATCTATTGTCCCCGAGTATGTTCTTTGACTGAAAATTTATTCATATTTTTGATAATTATGCATCATTTTGTAACATTTTTTTGAAACATTGAATAAACGGTAAATACATTTCAGCATTAAAAATGCGTTTCAGCTTTCATTTAACGTAACCTTCAATATTCCCTCTCCTACGCCTTGCCGTCTTCCTGCCCCTGGAAGTCAGGGGAAGTTTCACTCTCTCCTTCCTCGTCTTGTTCCTGTTTCCTGCCCTTGAACGTCTTTTTCCTCCTCACTGTCCAGAGGGATTGAGGGGGATTTTCAATCTTTCCTTGTTTTTCACCCGTTTTCTTCCCTTGAACGTCTTTTTCCTCCTCACTGTCCAAAGGGCTTCAGGGGGCAGATGGTGGGAGGACTTCTGCAGCTATATAAGCTGCGAGGTCTCTCGAACCATCATATACAACCTCACCTTCGGTCCTCAGGATTATTTTGTGTTTTTGTGTTTTTTTGTTTTTTTGTTTTTTTTTTTATTATAAAAATGGTGGTTCCAGTAATCGCCCAGGAGGATGTTTACAGGGTGGTAATCACCCGTATGGTAAGTTTTTATTTATTTATATTTTCAGTGTTTTTTTGTTTTACCGTGTTTTAGTGTTTCGTGTTTTCTAGTGATCTTTTTTTAGTGTTCGGTTTTCGTTAATTTTTTTCGATTTTCGTCTCGCGTTTTCCGTGTCCGCGTTATTTTAGTGCTCGCGTTTTTTATCGATTTGTGTCCGTGTTCTCGAGTGTTCGTTTTTCGTGAATTTTTTCGTGTTCGTTTTTCCGCGTTTCTTATCTTTCGTTTAATTTTTGTTCATTTTTTTTCGGTTTTCGTCGTTTTCTGTTCGTTTTTGAACCCCCCTCTTACGGAAAACCCATGTATCTTTTGTTCGGTTTTCGTTCGTTTTATTTTCGTTTTTTCGTCTGTTTTTTCGGTTTTTGTCAAAATTTTTTGCTCGCGTTCTCTGCCGTGAAAACTTCTTTCGTGTTAGATTTTTCTTTCATTAAAAAAAACTTCTTGCTCGCGTTTTTCCATTAAAAAAAATTATCATTCGCGTTTTTTCAATAAAAAAATTTTCATAATTTTTTAAAATCTTTTTTCAGATGCAGGAGACTAGGAGGGAGAGGGCCTACCTCAGAGCAGCCAACCAGTGGCTGCGTTGGGAGGACGAGGAGGGCGAAATTTTTGATGGCGAAGATATCTTCGCCATCAGAGCCCTTCATGGCAGGGCGGAGCGCTGGCTGGCGGATGCAGAGCACGAGGCTTACATGGTAAGTCTCTCTCTCTCTCTCTCTCTCTCTCTCTCTCTCTCTCTCTCTCTCTCACACACACACACACATACACACACACATTCCCAAACTACTGTCTTTCTTTTTTCCTCATTTTTCATCTTTTATTAATTCATGTCTTTTTGTTTTTTTTTCAGAGAGGCGGTCGGTGGGTGGGTGGACTTGGCCCACTCACCCCCAGAGCTCGGTGGGTCCGGGCTCTAAGGCGTGAGGCCAGACGGCTGGAGGCTGAGAGCGAGCAAGCTCTCGGCTTGTATGACGTGGAGGATTCATGGGGCGTTCACATCCTCTTCGGGGACTCCTCGCCCTGTCTAGACCAGAGCGAGGACATCTGGGACCTCGAGGAGTGGGAGTAAGACTCCGAAGAAGGAGAAAATTAGAAAAAAAAGAAAAAAAAATGTAATTTTAGTTAAAAAAAAAAAGATGTATTTTTAGTTTTAAGTTTTAGATTAAAAAACATGTATTTTTTAGAATTAAGATTTTGAATAGAAAAAAAAATTATATATCCTTTTTCTTTATTTGAAAACAGTCCTTTGAAAAATTTACTTGTAGCATAAGGATTTAAAAAAACGAAAAAAAAAGTTCACATTTTTTTCGTTTATTTTGACAGGAAACATTTACATTTACAAAAAACTTACTTTTAAAAACTTACATCTAATTATCA
>NW_021680983.1:0-15540 GCF_001412515.2 Diachasma alloeum
GCGCTCGCCCCAGAAACGTTGATCCAGAACCGGCCCTATACATCTACTAGCGTTACGTAGTTATTTCTTATTACCACCACCCACTTTCCACCCACTTTCCACCCGCCACTCATTTTCTATCTGGCGGCCATTTTCCACCCACCACCCACTTCCTGTGACCCTCGGACCCCAACTTTGAGGCCCTGCACCCCAGGGGGCCCCCCAGCGCGCCGACGACCTTTTCAAAGGCATGCCGCCGAGGGGGGACGGGGGAACGTGCAAGTGCACTTCCCGGCAAAAGGTGGGGAGGGAGCGTGGGAAATTCGCCAATAATGCCCTCTTACTACTAATACCATTACAGAGAATAAATCATGGTTGGTGTTGTTTATGAGGTGAATGACCATCATTCGACGACGATATAAAATTAAGGAGAGAAAATATTCCTATGCATTTGTCTTGGGATAAGTGAAAAAATGAAATTGCATAAAAAAATAGAGATTTCCTTAACATATGCGAGTCTATGTTGAGGATCGAATTTATATAACTATGGAAAGAACAATATTGCAGCCGTGTCGTCTATGAAATTCAAATGTTAATGGAGGGGAATGGATATTAGGAGATTCATCAACCTTGTGGTTATCCTTCATCGAAATTTTACTCTGTATAGATTTCTTCGATCGATTTATGTTATTCTTTCAGGGCTACAGCATTACAATGGAGCTATGTTATGAATACGGAAACTATACCATGTTGAGCTAGAGCTTCACCATCTTTTGGAGGAAATTACAGATTGACAAATTTCGATGGAATCTCCCGAATCACCTAATCCAACAGTAAGCAAAATAATTATAAATTCCTCAATCACTGCCGTGTGGTGAAAGACTGCAAAAAATAATTTGTATGAAAAGCTGTCCATTATTTGCATTCAATTGACTTCCACATAGATTTTCATTTTTTTATGGAAGTATCAATAAATCCTTCATATCGTTCCCTCGGATAATTAAACTTCATGATTGTTTCTTTATCGTCAATGCGATGAAATCTGAAAGGAAAATTTATAATTTCGTAGGCCCCAATTTCCCTCAAAAACAAGGCTAATGAGGGAAATCGCGGTGTTGGACCACAGCCCACAAAGAAGCTGAGGAAACGTTATTTATTAAATCCTGCGGAAAAAAGAGGAGTCAGTAACAGGACTAAGTATCGTTGGAGAAAACACCAATATAATTTCTGGAGAATAAATTTAGATATGTTATAAATATCAGTATTAGAGTGAGTTAGATGTACTGAGCTGTATTATAATAGAAAAATGTATTCATTTACAGGGCGAAATCAAGAGGTATCAACCTCGAGTGATGAAGGAGAAAATGATGACAATCTCATTTCCGAATCAGATGAATACATTCAGGGAGATTTCAGTAGATCTGGAGCAGATTCTCCCGATCAAGCAAATATTACCTCAGCCAGATCGCATCATCAAGGACTCATAGGTGAAAGACCAATGCCATCAACATCTCGACTAACTCCTGTTCCAAGTACTGGAGTAAATCCGGGCGAAGATTCTGAATCCACTTGTGATGAATACGAACTATATTCAAGTCATGACGAAGAGAGTTTTGATAGTAGTACAGATTATGACTCAAATGACAATCGAGATGATTCAGGCGGTGATGGCGAAACTCAAGCTTCTGATGACAGTGAAGATGACTTCACCTTTGACACGAGAGCAGTCCACGGCGATCAAATGATGTTTCCTGCAGCTGAACTGACGATTTCTGATGTGTTGTTGATGGTAACGGCGTTCTCCATTTAAGCGGATTTGAAACCAGAAAGTCAAACACGCCTCATTGATCTTATCAAGGTTCTAGCGGGACCTGCGTACACTGCATGGAACCCATCAGAATATTTCCGATCCAAAATCTATAATCCACCCAAAGATAAAATGCTAGTCCACTTCATTTGTTCACATCCGGATTGTAGTGAAGTCGTCTTTTCGCAACCGAAGTCTCATCGAATGAAAGAGAAACAAACAGTCATTTGCACCAAATGTGAAAAACATAATGAACTAACAACTCGTTCTCCTCATCAATTTATGTCAGTGGATGTGAAATTTCAACTACAACTGTTGCTCCGTGATGAAGCCGTTCAGCAGGATTTACTCAAAGCTATACATCGAGTGGAAAATATGGAGAATGATGGGATTATACGCGACGTACATAGTAGTCAGCGTTGGAAAGATATTCAAGAGCAAGGACCCGGCACCTTAACTTTCAATTTCAATGCGGATGGGGCTCCACTATTTAAAAGTTCAAAACAAAGTTTTTGGCCAATCCAGTTACATCTGAATGACTTATCTCCAGAAATTCGGTTCAAACATATTATCTTAGCGGGTTTATTTCTTACCGATAAAGAACCGAAGGCAGGCTTGATGGCTTCAAATTTTAAAATGTTTCTAAAGCAAATTGAATGTTTAAAGACTGACGGAATCGATTTTACAGTTAAGAGCACAGGCGAGCAATTCAATGTCAAATTCTGTAGTTTCCTCGCCCCTTTCGATTCGGTTGCCCGGCCTATTGCGCAAAACCGTTTTCAATTCAACGCGTATTACGGGTGTAGTTGGTGCTACGATCTCGGATTATATTTTGCCAACGCTATGAGGTATGTACTGACGGAAAATTCGAATCTATGAGAGCACCAGTCGCATGTGGAAGATGTGAATCTTGCCGAAGAAATTGGGACAGCAGTTCGCGGCGTGAAAGGACCATGTGCATTCCTGCAAGTTTCACACATGGATACTGTTTGGGACTTCCCTTACGAGTACATGCATGGTTTGTTACTAGGAGTGATGAAGTCATTGTGGAGTTTATGGACAACGCCTGGCAAAAAGGGATATCTGAATGCATCTGATCGCCGAGCAGTGAATGAACGTCTGCTAAAAATCAAACGTCCACATGAAATTCATCGACTTTCACGGTCGATCTACGATACAGTAAAGTGGAAGGCCCCTGAATGGAAGTCGTGGTTGTTGTACGATAGTGTCCCGTGTTTAGAAGGTATTTTGGATGAAGAATGCTTCCAATCGTACCTCTTGCTGGTTCGTAGCTGCTTCATTGGTCTCAAATCTCATATTGCTGAGAATGAACTTGAGGAGTGTGAACTCGATCTTCTGCAGTTTGTTGGCGACTGTGAACGACTTTATACAAGAGTAGTAATGACATTCAACCTTCATGCTCTACTACATTTAGCAGAGACCATCCGCCGTTGTGGTCCTCTATGAGGAATTTTCCATTTCAAACAAGGAGTTCATTCGCCAAATGGAGTAGCTCATCAAATAGCGAACGCCTATTTAAAGAAACGATTCATTCTATCCAACATCGAATCGAACGCAAAAACCGAGGCCTGTGGCATTTTCTGTATGAATTTGTTCACCCAGAATGTCGTGAAAAAACATGTGAAAACCACAAATAATGTAAATTTGATTGGCTCTCATAGAAAAAATAAGAAAATCCAAAAACTAGTAACATCCCAACTAAAAAACATCCAGGATACTGTCAAAATATTCAACAGATGCATTTACCAAGGCAAAGTCTTGCGTAGCACTTCATATCTGCGAGCCCAACGTAATGATGATATCGTTATTCAACTATCAAGTGGGAAAATTGTACAGATTCATAATTTCCTATATTTTAATCATGAATGCTATTTTCATTGCCGTGAGCTTTCTATGAAACCATATAATTATAGAGATAATGCATTATCTCATATTTTTCAAGTAACTAAGCGAGAACCTGAAGACCTGATTATCGATCCCCAATGTTTCAAAGCAAAAGTTGCCCATTTCACCACAGGCTATGCAGAATATCTTTGTTTTTTGCCAAACCTATATGAAATTCAGTGATATAATCAGATCCAGTTCAAATTCAGAATAACGAAAATGTTCAGCATTTCAAGAATAGAACGCTCTGTTTCCCTCGCGTAATGTGGATTGGTTACATATATTATTTTGCTACACAACGAAGAAATTCTCTCGAAAAAATAGAGAATTCTCTGCGAAAATTGTAATAGATTTTTATTGAACTTTCTAGGAGCTTTTTGCCGATTCTCTTGAAAAATGCAGCAGCTTATCTGCGAATTTTTTCCAATAGAAGTGTTAATGAAAAAAATTCCACTGTAAAAATCTATAGAATTCGATTCTTCTGGAATCCTTATTCTATTCACATATTTTTCATAAACATTCCTCTGCTCAAATTTCCCAAGTTATTGACGTTAGCTTTTCTCAATGAAAAGTGTAGAAATATAGAGTGGATAAAACTGACCACATTTACGGCGAGGAATTCCCCTAGAAAATGTCTTCATAAAAGAACTTGTGTAGATGAAATTCTATTGTTTTCTCAATGTGAAATCGTTGTTATCGAACATTTCCTAGAAACTTTTCTTCATGCGTGAAGCACACTACATGAAAAAAAAAGATTTTTTTTTGTAAATATTGTAAAAGAAAAGTTTTCGTCCGAAAAGGCAAAATTTTCCATTGTAAATATTAATTAGTAAGTGAACAATGTGGACAAATGAATTATAGTAATTAGTAAATTGTGTTATAAATATTCCTAGCAGTTTGGGTTAGAGTTAATTATGTTGATCGATTATCAACGGCGAATCGGTTGATGACTAATTTCTTGTGGAATGCACCTTCACAAAAAAAATGTGATTCTCTTTTCAGTTTTTCTGGAAAAAGTACCAATATATTTGATAGAAAGGAATCTATCGATCCTCCACTTGAAGTCAATAGATATCTCAATTTTTTCATGCCATGGACTTCATTAAGATTTAGTAATCAAAATTCCTCTGAATTCTTTTTTATATTATTTTCTTCATCGTTGTAGAATCATATCAACGAATAATTATCCTTTCTTAATTAAATACATCATATGTACAATTTCCTAGTAGACATTGCTATTTGGAAGCGCACAGAAAAATTAAAATCTTCACAAAAAGGGAGAGAAAGATAATTATTCAATTGATATCGTTATGGAAGCGCTTTCAATTACATTCTTCCATGCGATTGAAATTTGGGTATAAGGCTAATTATTCAGGGTAGCGATGCAAAGTAAAGAACGAATAATACGAATGCCGGTCGTTTTACAATACTGTATACAGTACCTATCGATTCTTGAAAATTTTCCTCTAATTCACGTATGGAAAAATTTCATTAAAAAAAACTAGCACACTAGAACGTTCAAATGGATTTCTATTAATTTTTGGTAAATTCTATCAGAAATTCCGCAATTTTTTAGCGTGTTTTTTTTAATAGATAGAAACGTTCAATGGAAAATATTCTATCTGATTTTTTGCATACAACTTATTCTACTGAAATATTTTCAATAAAAATTCTTCGGTTCAAATGTTCTGAGTTTTTTGTTTGATTCTCTCAAAGAAAAGCGACGAAGAGAGAGTGGGAACAACTTTGAAAATTCATGTCGAAGAATTCCTATAGAGAATGTCTCAATGCAGAAAGTCATCTAGAAAGATGGAATTTCACTGAAATTTATATTAAATAATTTCTATTAGATAATTTCTAAAAAAAAACGCAGTCAAGTTGTAGATTCCATAGAATCCACAAAAATTGATAGAATTTCCAATTGAAGTTTAATAGAAATCCAACTGATTTTTCTATCGAATCTGCTCGGTTTTTCTAGAGATTTGCTTACATGCGTGTTCTTCTCAATTGTTTCTGTCACTTGAAATGTCTTCTTACGATCAAATATAAAGAGCAGTAAGTTCTCAGCGGTAACATTCAATGGAGTTTTTTCCTTTTGGCACATCACAAATCTTTGCATTCAAACTAAAACTGAAAAGAAGGGGAATAAATGTTAGAATGGTCGAAATATCATTAACCATAATTTTCCATCATCAATGCAATGCATTACTTTCAAGTATTGATAAACTTTCATCACATGAGTAATACATAAAATAGATAAGAATCATTAAAACTTGTATGGTACATAGTTATACTCACCAATAAATCCTTATTGAAGCAACATGATATGCACTTTTCACTTTTGTAATTGACGATTTCAATATAACATTTATGAAAACATTGCAACTATTCACTAGTAGCACCCATTCCCAACTGAAGGAATACACATTTGTATTCTTGTGAGAATTCATGAGAAACATCTTCAAATCCTCTCTGTTCCTATTAAATACGTGCGAGATGAATTTGTATCCCGAACTGAATCAGGATGGCAAATAACCCGTTTTTCCCAATGGGAATAGGTAAGAATTCCCGTTTGTTCTTATTAAAAATTTCGTAGGTAACCGAGCTACATTACTTAATTTATCAATAGGATACAAAAGGAAATCCCATTGAAACCTAAAGAAAGTTCTATCCCATTGCCTGGCTCCAAGCATGGCAGTCTTAAAGAACCAATGGGATCTTAGTTGCCCTCGTCTTGATTCCCATTACTTTTTCCAAGACTGATCTCTCTCGCGCTCAAAAACAAACCAATGAGATCCAATATGGAAATGACAATAACGTCATCATTTCTTATTACCACAATTTGTACCCAATAGGAATCAATGAGTCTTTCTGACAAGAATTAGTACATTCCGATGATAAAATCAAATCATTTTCTTTCCAATCCTGTTCATAACGAAGAAGAGCAAAATGAGACAAAATTCTCTAATCAGTCATTCGGTTTTTATCCATTGATCAAGTGGCCGCAATCTCTCCAATTTTTGAGGAATGTTCTACTAGAATATTTTGACCCTTCGTGCATGATCTCCTGGGATTTAATTGCAAATTTCCAATCCATACTCAATAAGTCTATCTCCCAAGTTTCGTTCCACGATCGCGTAAAATTTCTCGATCCGTCACAGGAAGCGATTTCATCTAAAGATTTTCTAACTTCAGTTGCAAGGGGGGACGTCATCTTGACTTCCCTCCCCAATTACAGTATTCCCATTAACCATCAATATGAGAATACAATATTAGTTGAGATACATGAGCCAATAAATGATACTTATTCACTCTCAAAGTTCAATAGATCAATCGATAAAATTACAGATGAAAAGTTCGATCAATCTTTCAAGATTTCATGGACTACGAATAAGATTTCACTCTTCTTCCAGCATGATCAATTGATTAATCAATCAAATTCGAGTGTACTAAAGATTGAGAGAAATTCATCGACAATTATGAATAATTTAATCGTTTTTCGACTCAAAAATGACGCAGATCTCGATAAATATCGTCTGAACTTGACTGAAATCGTTTCATCTCGGATTTTTGACCCCTGCTATTCCCTCTATATTCTTCATGAATTGCCCGAACGGAAAGGAATCACTATGGCATGCTCAATTTCTCGAAAATCGTTCATCGTGATATTGACCAGCACTTTTAAACTTATTCGCGAGTCCATAAACGCAAACCTCTCAAATATCCTATCAAAAATTGTACGATGTTACCAATGTTCATGCTCGCAGATTTAAAAACCTCCATTGTTCAACTATTCCTATTTCCATTCTTCATTTACTAGACTCTATTTTTAGTCATTGAATATACTTTATTCTCCCCCTTTCTCCTTTCTAGATAAAAAATATTGGGAAGTAATATCCAACTATTTCTCGATTTTGAGATGGAATAATCTACTGAATGGGTACAAATAATTCAATAACACTCATTTTCAGCGTCCATATCCTTTCTTCAAATAATCTCTCGAATTTTTACATGTTTTATAATTGGCCAAAATGAATCAATTGTATATTCTGGTGGTAACCGGACGATTTCAGAGGCTGCTCAATATGCTGGCATGCTCACCAGGCCAAAACAACCATCAACCAGCCAGTCTAAAATGCCCTGGTTCGACAGAGACTGTCAGACGGCAAGAAATGTAGCATCTGGACACCTGCTTACTTGCCAAAGGAACTACTTCCAGGATTGGGCTGTAGAAACTTTTCTAGAAGCCAAGAAATCCTACTACAACCTGATCAAGGACAAGAAAGAAGACTATTATAACGCATTCCGAGAGAAAATCGCCAATGTCCGCTGCCCATCGGACTTTTGGAAAGCAATCAGAGCGTGCAGGACAGTGACCTTCTCGCCACAGCTATCTGTGGAAATCTGGCAGGCTTTTTACGCTCTAGTCTATCCCCCCAGAGTCTTCGATTTGAACTACTCGGGGATTTCCGATTATCGACTGGATGGTCCCATTTCTCTTCTAGAATTGGAAACAGTCCTGGTGAGCGCTAAATGCGGCAAGGCCGCAGGCTCTGATGATCTACCGATGGAATTCTACAAAGCTTTGCCGCAAGAAGGCACACTCTATCTTCTCCACTCCTTCAACGCGATCTTATCTCAAGGAGTAGTACCTGACTCTTGGCATGACATTGTGATGACCATGATTCACAAGAAAGGTGACAAAACCAAACCCGAGAACTACAGAGGGATTGCACTCGTGAATGTGGTTACCAAACTTTTTACGAAAATCCTCTGCAATAGACTTGATAAGTGGGCGGAGGATGAGGGCATCTATCCTGAATGTGAAGCAGGCTTTCGGAAAGGCCGATCAACGCTTGACAACATTTTTGTAGCTACGGCGGCTATACAACTTCAGTTGAGGCTAGAAAATCGTAAGGTCTTTGGGCTTTTTGTGGACCTGAAGAGTCCACAAAAAGCCCAACTCCGACGAAGCTTGACTCCGTTAGCCACACCTTGCTTTGGCAAAAACTCTATCATCTAGGAGTTAGCTCGAAACTAATCAAGATCCTCCAGAACCTTTACGGACATGCAGCTCTGAGAGTAAGATCAGGAGGGAGATTTACTGATAATATCGAGATCACCGAAGGGGTTCTCCAGTGTGAAAGCCTCAGCCCAACCCTATTCCTTCTATTTCTGAGTGACATCGAGAAGTATCTGAGGGACAGAGGACACAAAGGCCCAAGCATCGATGGGATGAGGGACATTCTGGCTCTATTGTTTGCGGATGATTTGGTTCTTCTAACGTCGTTCCAAATACATATGTTCTTCTTGCTGAAGGACCTGGAGGACTACTTCCTCCTAAACCAGCTGACCATCAACGTCTCCAAAACTAAGCTGACTGTCTTCCGCTCGGGAGGTGATGCTGCACTGCTCCCAAGTTTTCCTCTGAAAATCTACGGAGAAAAGGTTGAAATTGTCTCCACTTATACCTACCTAGGAGTGGTTTTCTCTTCCTCGGATCTGGGTCGTCGTGCCGCTCTTGCTTCCTGTGAAAAGGGACGCATAGCTGTTGGCACTGTGCTGGCCACCCTGGCCAGGGCGAGAGCTGACTCCTGGGAGGCTACCATAAAGCTATTTGATTCTATAGTTATCTCGACCTTGCTTTATGCTGCCCCCACGTGGGCTCTGCAGTATACTGAAACCTTACAGCCCATCCAGTCCTACTTCTTTAAGAGGCTACTGCTGCTACCAACCTGTACTCCTGGGCATGCCCTCCGCCAGGAAGTTGGCACAGTCAAGCTCCACTACCTGGTAATCAAGCTCACTCTGAACTGGTTCTCCAAGGTCTTGCTCCAGGAGGAAGGTAGGTTACCCAAAGTTGGCCTTCTAAGATACATGGAATTGGTTATATCTAAAAGAACTTCCACTCCTAGTTCCCATCAAGACAGCTTAAAGCCGGCGAATGCACGCCTACTTCGCAGTAATCCAGTCCTACAGCGGGAGGTGCTCTTAAAGCCCTTCAACATCTCCTTCGACTGTGCTAATCCTGATGCTTCCTACTGGGCCCTGGAGGTCCCGAGGGTTCTCTCTGAGCTACAACCCCACCTCTATGAGGAGGATAANTAAAGCCCCTCAACATCTACTTCGACTGTGCAAATCCTGATGCTTACTACTGGGCCCTGGAGGTCCCGAGGGTTCTCTCTGAGCTACAACCCCGCCTCATTGAGGAGGATAGGACCAGGATGCTGGCCTCAGCTGCTTGCCAGCTCTCCTTGTCACGGGGAAGCCTAGGCTCTCCGGTCTGCTACTTGAATCAGGGTTCTCCTTTAACCATGAAGAGAATGAAAGCACAAGTGAGATTGGCAAACTCTCTCGAACTCTCTTTTGTCATCAAGAAAACCACCTATAAATTAGACCCCAAACAACCTTGCCGGATGTGTAACTCTGGAGAACAAGAATCATTGTTCATCTCATCATGGAATGCCCTAAATACTTGAGCTATCGAGAGACACTGCTGAAGGACTTTATTCCAAGTGGAGGTTACATGGATGATAACGCCCAGACCCTCACCAATCTCCTGAACTCGCCTGACCCTCTTTCCACCCGCAACCTTTTCCTCTTCATGAAATGCTCCCTCAAAGCTCGCACTCAAGCCCTAAATCCCAACCCCTCCACCCTTAGTTCTGAACCCAGAGTCAATCTCATTACAAATTGTTTCTTCCGACGTCGTTATCTACGAATTAGTTTTTCGGTCCGAATTTTTTTTTTACCTACTCTGGACCTTTTGAAAGCTCTAAAGTTCAGCTTATTTATTAATGTATTGGTGTTCAATGATTTGCATCTCTGTTTTGTATTATTTATTTATTATCTACTTTTACTTGGTCCCTCTACATCGTACTCTCGAGGACCGTTCCCCCCCCCCCAGAATTAAGTCCTAGTTTAAGTGATTTTATATTTTTATATTAATTTATTGTATCTTAAGCTATCTCAAGCTCTCTTTCTGCTCGGTACGTATCCGATTGCTTTTTCTGACAAAATTGGCTGCCTACACCTGCTTAATACACGTTTTACCAATGTTTGACTGTATCTTTTGTTTGTAAATCTCTATTACCGCTATTATTTCCTTGCACGGATTCTACTATCTGCAGACACTGCTGTTTTTTATAAAGCTTGAACAAGGTTGTACCTATTAGTAAGCAATAAAGAATCTGAATCTTTGAAAAAATCAGTTGTATATTTTCCTACCTTTCAAATTTTAGTAAATTTCAGTAATTTTGGTAATTTATGAGGAATAAAAACGATATTCGTCCAGAGTTAGTTTTCAGTGAACGTGAAATCAGTGATCGCGGACCTTTTAGTAATGATGTTCAAATTGGGACTAAATAGACAATTCGAACTCATAAGAAGACATCGTCTCAGTGAACTGAAAATAGAATCACATATATTGCGACCATAATTGGGATCTGCCCCGAACAACATAATCCGAATTCGTACTATTGATTCACGGGAAACTTGGTGATCCGGGCCACGAACTACCATCCTCATAAGTTGAGACTCGAAAAACGAATATTTTGGGTACAAATTTGCATCTATCCGCACCAATAGGGAATTGGCTGTTTACTAGCGATTCCCCCTACGACATGTACATTAACAACATTGACATGTCATATCATGAAAATAAAGAGGAAACTTTCAACTTCAAAGATAACTCTTTCAAAGAGACTCCTGATGGATGAAATTGTCATCAGCACTTGTCACTGGCTGAACTATCGAAAGCCGTGCAATTTCCACCTGAACATTCACCTGAAATTCTCATCATCGCAAGGCCTATTCAGAATTGCTCAACGGAGAACAATGAGAAAACTTCGTCTTCTGAGGCCAGGAACATCTTAGAGGATCTCAGTCATGTTAACCAGAGAATCATCAACTTCAGAAGGGTCCTGTCATTGAAAAGTAAGTCAAACTACTAAGATCAACAGAAACTTCTCTCTACATCAACTGGTACCTGGGAGGACGTCACCATCGTCACTAGGATCATCAGCTGCCCATACCAAGAAGGATGTCTCAACCCACAACTGGATCATCGTCAGCATTCAACGATAGACAACAAGATTTGTACCCTATTATTAAGTTTTATTTTCTTTTTTTTTGTTATTATTTTTTTTCAAATTTCTTTCAATTGAATTACCGGAATGAAAAAGTAGTATCAAATTATAATTAGTTTAGAATAATAAGAGAGAAAATTCACGTAATATTAGAATCGAACCGTTAGAGTCTTAAAATTCGTACATGAAAGATTTCACTCACATAATTTCCAGTTCCCCATATTACATTCAAACTTTTTAAACAATATAACTTGCTCTCATAATTCAGCTTACTCCTTTCAAATCCTATCATTGCCCCGTGTAATTCAGAATCAAAGGAATATCATGGTTCCATTACCTGAGATTCGAGATTCATTCATGACAACCAAACTATTCACTGCGAAAGACATTAGCAATCATTTTATAATGTCTCTCTTGATGAAGTAGACGTTGAACAACAAGTTGAACAACAAGAATCTTAAATCAACACTGCTTTGAGTCAAACACAAGACTAGTAACCTGTCAGAGAATCTGAACAGGGAGGAAGCCATATATTCAACTGAATATTCAAGAAAACAAAATCTTACAAACACACATGGCTAAGATGGTTCCTACACTGGTGCTATCACTCGCAGAGCTGATTAACATCATCGAGAATTGGTCAATGACTCGATTACATTCTTTCATCAAAGGTCAGTTTGGTGGCATCCCTGCATAGCACCCTCTGATCCTAAATCACCGATAACATTTGTATTTTTCCTTCCCACCCTTCAACCTTTTCCCTCTTCTTAAAAGTCTGGATTCCGTGAGCAAGTCTCACTTATCAAAAATATAAATCAATAGAAATTCACATGGATAGTCAAAATTACTTATGTGATTGATTTCATTTTCATGTTGGAAATCTAGACTCAAAATACTTTACAATTAATTCTTAAGTAACGTCAGCGAAATTTTAATAGTTTGAAAAACAAATAATACTGTCCTTCATTGAATCTTCGATTGGAAATAAATCAATAAATTCTGAGTCCGTTGCACTAACATAATTCGACTCAACTATTATATCGCTACAATAATGAGCTAAATATAAAGTAAAATTATTAAAACCGAGGAAAACAACTTAGCCTTTCAAAATTCTCAACTTTTGCAATGAACCTCGAATAGCTCTAAAACGAAATTTTATTTTGGATATAATCCGTAGAAAATATATATTGTGGAACCTTTGTAGCTTAAAATTGTGAACGGTGGACAACGAATAACGTCACCACTAGCGCATGAAGACCGGCGAATACGAATCTCCAGCTTTCACGGGGGGGACTGTCGTGTTTTGAATTTATTCAAAAAAATTAATTTCGTTTGTAATTTTATTTCTCACCTAATTCGACTTGTTCGTTGCCCACCGGACATTGAGTTGCTGTCGATGCAGCTCAATTTACCGGGCTAGCACGCCACGCGCGGCCTTCAATAGTCAAAATTGCAAACGCAGCGCAACTACACTGTCGTTTTCGGGCTTTAAATGAACTCTTTTTCGATATTTATTCAGTCTCGTCTTCGATGCCAAATCGGCACGTCCATTCGATCGAGCTCCTCGGGCTCTATCCTCATGATCGTAGCATCGGAATTGGTCGATCAGCCCTTCACGACGTTCCATGGGATAGCCCGGCNCAATAGTCAAAATTGCAAACGCAGCGCAACTACACTGTCGTTTTCGGGCTTTAAATGAACTCTTTTTCGATATTTATTCAGTCTCGTCTTCGATGCCAAATCGGCACGTCCATTCGATCGAGCTCCTCGGGCTCTATCCTCATGATCGTAGCATCGGAATTGGTCGATCAGCCCTTCACGACGTTCCATGGGATAGCCCGGCTTATCCAGAAAAATCAAATACGCACATCTTCGTAGAGGTTGACTCTGGTGCGAAACGGTCGGTGAACTGCGAATTGTTCACTACGTTTTCGCGACAATAAGTGCAAAGACACATTATTAGAACATTATAAAAATTAAATGAAACCGTGCAAGGACACAATTAACTCAAAATTTAAATCATAGTGCGATAAGTGAAACGAACTTCATTAGAAACTTAAGTGAGACTAATGTGAAAATCAACTTATTATTATTCTACACGAAAATCATTTGGAAAATGACTTTGGATTACTTCTACTATTGGTTTGTACAAAATTCGTCCGACAATCTATTTCTTTTGGCCTTTTGCAATTATCAAATTTATAAAATCAAAATCTTCAAATCAATAAGCTAACGTTGAAGATCAGTCGAATTCTCTCTCTCCTTTGGTCCTGTGGTAACAGGAGAATAATATTCAACAAATTCAATCATAAATTAAATAAGTTAAATGAATTTTCAAGTTAACATGTTTAAAATAATTATTTTTATTTAGTAGATCCTTACCCTTTGAAGCGCGAGGCGCATCTGTACAAATCATTCAGACGTCTAATGTCGATAATTTGAGTATTTGATAATATTTGAATAATAATAATGAATTCGGGGATTGAAATGACAAAAAAAAGATTCAAATTAAACCCAATGCATAGTTTATTGCTAATACTAAGAGATTCTCATCACAGAGACAAAGAAAACGAGTGAGAGAGAGAATTCGAATGAAGCTAGATACTGAAATATTGATTTTGAGTAAATATGAAGAAAAATACAATAGCCCAAAATAAACCCATCTTTTCACCTAATTTTGTATGAACCAGTGTTTAAAATAATCCAGAATAGTTGACCAGAACAGTGGATGATTCGATTGAATGGTTTTTGAAATTCACTTAGGTTGTTGTAGAGTTTGATTCACTTATTTCACTATAATCGTATCTATCTTATGAGTCTATGGTTTTTATTTGATTTTTGGTATTAATGTGTCCATGCACTCTTTTCACGATAACGTAGAGAACAATTCGCAGTTCACCGACCGCTACGTGTCAGGATCTTCACTACGAAGGTATGCGTATTTGTGATATTATCCCGAATTACTTAAGATGACTCGCGTACGCCGGGCAGGACTGATAAACTGATTCCGGGGTAACATTCACGAGCAGAGCTTAAGGAGCCAGAGCTATTTGACGTGCCGTTTTGGTATCTAAAACGCCACTGATTTATAATTTTAAAAGAGAGAATTGTATGGGCGAAAAAGCTATGCATTTTCTTGTTGAATGCGCGGTTTTGACCATTCTCAAGGACAATGTTGGCGCGATGGTCGAGTAAATTGAGTTACTTCGACAGCAACTGACATCCGGTGGGCAACGAATAAATCCGACTTATTGAAAAATGAATTTATTTTATCGAATTTATTTTTAAATAAATGCCATACATGACAAAGCAATGGTAAAATTGAGTCATTTTATAAAAAATTTCCAGGGACATGATCCTGAAAATCAAAGGAAAGTCTTGAATTCAGGAATGATGTCTGTAGGTTTCAGTAATATTTTCGCGGAAATTCCGGGAACACTTATTGGGAATTTTTATCGCGTTGCCGTAATACGGAAATTTCAAGGAATTTCGTCATTGCAAATTAAAAATTTCTATAAATTTCAGCCCAATTATATGTGTACGTCCACGTGAAAAGGGCCCATTTTATCGCATCTAATTTCCGAGATATTCACGTTTTTCTCCCCACTCCATTTATCCCATTGTTAAATTTATTTTTTTATCTTCTCTACGGACGTCACACGGAGAAAAATAAATCGGCAAAAGTCTTGCGATCGCAAGGAGTTTCCCGAAGATCCCCATGTTTCATGCACGAAGAACAATGAAGCTTTTTGGAATCTTCGG
>NW_021680983.1:15812-16736 GCF_001412515.2 Diachasma alloeum
TTCCCCCCCCCCCCCCTTATTGAGATGAAGGAATGAAACCAATGCCGATCGATCGAAAATTAAATTCTAAATAAATGACAATGCTTCCATCCGTTAGTCTCAAGTAGGAGCGGAGGAATGAATTTTCAAAAGCGCGGAGAATCCCCGAACGGCTCTCCGACGTCGAGTGAGCCCGGAGGAGCTCCCCTGATTGCACGATTCGTTTCTCCCCCCCGCCCCCCTAATTGTGAAAAAGGGATGAAAGCAACATCTATCGATCGAGAATTATATTCTCAATGAACGACAGCGGTTTCATTCCCTAATCTCTATTAGGAGAGGAGGAATGAGTTTTCAAAGCGCGCAGTAACCCCGGACAAGTTCTTGTCATTCAAAAATTAATTTCTCTCCTCCCTAATTGAGATGAAGGAATGAAACCAAAGCCTACCGATCGAGAATTGTATTTTCAATAAATCCCATCGGTTTCATTTCTTAATCTCAGTTAGGAGCGGAGGAATGAATTTTCAAAAGCGCGGAGAAACCCTGAATGGCTTTCCGACGTCGAGTGACCCCGGAGGGGCTCTCCCGTGTGGAAAATTAATTTCTCCTCCCCTAATTAAGATGAAGAAATGAAACCGATGCCAATCGATCGACAATTAAATTCTCAATAAATGACGGCGCTTTTATTCCTTAATCTCAAGCAGGAGCGGAGGAATGAATTTTCAAAAGCGCGGAGAAACCCCGAACTGCTCTCAGACGTCGAGTGAGCCCGGAGGGGCTCTCCCGTGTGGAAAATTCATTTCTCTCCCCCCCCCTAATTAAGATGAAAGAATGAAACCGATGCCGATCGATCGAGAATTAAATTCTCAATAAATGAGGGCGCTTTCTTTCCTTAATCTCAAGTAGGAGCGGAGGAATGAATTTTCAAAAGCGCGGAGAAACCCCGAA
>NW_021680983.1:16852-21583 GCF_001412515.2 Diachasma alloeum
AATTGAGATGAAGAAATGAAACCAAAGCCTACCCATCGAGAATTGTATCTTTAATAAATGACATCGGTTTCATTGCTTAATCTCAGTTAGGAGCGGAGGAATGAGTTTTCAAAATCGTGGAGACACCCCGAACGGTTCTCCGACGTCGAGTGAGCTCGGAGGGGCTCCCCCAATTGGAAAATTCATTTCTCCCCCCCCCTCCCCGCCCCAAAGAGATTAAGGAATTAAACCACTGTCATTGTTTGAGAATATTATTCTCGATCGATAGATGTTACTTTCATTCCTTCTTCGCAACTAGGGGGGGCGGGGGGAAAAGCATTTTCCAATCGGGGGAGCCCCTCCGGGCTCACTCGACGCCGCAGAACCGTTCGGGGTTACTCCACGCTTTTAAAAATTCATTCCTCCGCTCCTAACTGAGATTAAGAAATGAAACCGATGTGATTTATTAAAAATACAATTCTCGATTGGTAGGCTTTGGTTTCATTCCTTCATCTCAATTAGGGGGGGGGGAGAAATGAATTTTCCACCGCGGGAGAACCCTTCCGGGCTCACTCGACGGCTGAGAGCCGTTCGGGGTTTCTCTGCGTTTTTGAAAATTCGTTCCTCCGCTCCTAACAGAGATTAAGAAATGAAACCGATGTAATTTATTAAAAATACAATTCTCGATCGGTAAGCTTTGGTTTCATTCTTCCATCTCAATTAGGGAGGGGAGAAATTAATTTTTGAATGAGAAGAACTTGTCCAGAGTTACTGCGCGGTATGATAATTCATTCCTCCTCTCCTAATAGAGACTAAGGGAATGAAACCACTGTCATTTATTGAGAATATTATTCTCGATCGATAGATGTTGCCTTCATTCCCTCTTCGCAATCAGGGGGGGGAGGGAGAAATGAGTCTTCCAATCAGGGGAGCCCCTCAGGGCTCATTGGACGTCGGAGAGCCGTTCGGGGTTTCTCCGTGCATTCGAAAATTCATTCCTCCGCTCCAACTTGAGATTAAGGAATGAAATCGCTGTCTTTTTTTTAGAATTTAATTCTCGATCGATTGGCATCGGTTTCATCCCTTTCTCTCAATTAGGGGGGGAGAAATGAATTTTCCAATCGGGGAAGCCCCTCCGGGCTCACTCGACGCCGGAGAACCGTTCGGGGTTACTCCGCGCTTTTGAAAATTCATTCCTCCGCTCCTGAGATTACGAAATGAAACCGATGTCATGTATTAAAAATGCAATTCTCCATCTGTGGACTTTGGTTTCATTACTTCATCTCAATTAAGGAGGGGAGAAATTAATTTTTGAATGAGAAGAACTTGTTCGGAATTACTGCGCGTTTTGAAAATTCATTCCTCCTCTCCTAATAGAGATTAAGGAATGAAACCACTGTAATTTATTAAGAATATTGTTCTCGATCGATAGATGTTGCTTTCATTCCCTCTTGGCAATTGGGGGAGAGAAATGAATCTTCCAATCAGGGGAGCCCCTCGGGACTCACTCGACGCCGGAGAGCCATTCGGGATTTCTCCGCGCGTTCGAAAATTCATTCCTCCGCTCCTACTTGAGATTAAGGAATGAAACCGTTGTCATTTATTGAGAATTTAATTCTTGATTGATTGGCATCGGCTTCAATCCTTCATCTCAATTAGGGTGGGAGAAATGAATTTTCCAATCGGGGTAGTCCCTCCGAGCTCACTCGACGTCGGAGAGCCGTTCGGGGTTTCTCCGCGCTTTTGAAAATTGATTCCTCCGCTCCTATTTGAGATTAAGGAATGAAATCGCTGTCATTTTTTCAGAAGGTAATTCTCGATCGATCGGCATTGGTTTCATTCCTTCATCTTAATTGGGGGGGGGGGCAAGAAATGAATTTTTCAATCGGGGGAGCCCCTCCGCGCTTCCTCGACGCCGGAGAACTGGTCGGGGTTACTCCGCGCTTTTGAAAATTCATTCCTCCGCTCCTAACTGAGATTGAGAAATGAAACCGACGTCATTTATTAACAATACAATTCTCGATCGGTACACGGAGAGCAATTTTTGGAAAAAGTTATCGTGCAATCCAGGTAAAAATTACCCGGATGGAAGGGTAATTCTGTAGCAGTGTATTTTTGGAGCAATAAATCTCATTCGTGTGGATAAATTTTAATAAACATTTCCGGATAATATTTGTTCTTATCTGAGTAAAAATTGCCAGTACACGCGGATAAAAATTATTACATATCTTGGTAGTTTTTACAAATATCTTGGATAAAAAGTACTGTTCCAGAATGGTAAAAAATACTAACCTTACCTACAGATCTCTTCCACGCACCACGCAGGTTCGGACCACTGATCTCTATACTAGCGAATTTTCCTTGAAAACTTGGTGGTGAAGGGGGGGGAGTTGTTTAGCGAGAATTCTCGCTATACCACCCCCCCCCCTTCAGCCACCCAATTTTTCGAGGAAAATTCGCTATCTCCCTTAGTTTCGGAGATATCCTTGGTTGTATATCTACTGGTAGAATTTATCGTTTGGAAGGGTAAAAAGTGTCGCGCGCATCTGGTTAGTTTTTGATGCGCACATGGGTATAATTTGATAGAATTGGGTGAATAAAAATTATTATATGAATTTTATAATAATTACCAGGATAACTATAATTTTTATCATTCACATAGATATTTTTTGTCTTTGTCTATATACATTTTGACAAATGTATAGACAATTTTTGGTCCCTTCGGCGAAAATTACCATACGGAAGGGTAAAATTTCTTTTACATATGATAAATTTTATTATTTAACATCAATTTTTGTCAAACTTCCGGATATAAATCAGACGAAAAATTTCAATAATACACGTTTATCCTTCTGGAAGGGTAATTTTTACCAAAAATTTCTCTCCGTGTAGGCTTTGGTTTCATTCCTTCATCTCAATTATGGAGGCGAAAAATTAATTTTTGAATGAGAAGAACTTGTCCGGAGTTTTTGCACGCTTTGAAAATTCATTCCTCCTCTCCTAATAGAGATTAAGCAATGAAACCGCTATAATTTATTGAGAATATAATTCTCCATCGAAAGATATTGCTTTCATTCTTTCATCGTAATTAGGGGGGGAGAAATGAATTTTCCAATCGGAGGAGCCCCTCCGGAGAGCCGTTCGGGGTTACTCCGCGCCTTTGAAAATTCATTCCTCCGCTCCTACTTGAGTAGGATAGGATAGAATTTCCCGAAGATTCCAAAAAGCTTCGTTGTTCTTCGTGCATGAAAAATGGGGATCTTCGGGAAACTCCTTGCGATCGCAAGACTTTTACCGAATTATTTTTCTCCGTGTGACGTCCGTATAGAAGATCAAAAAATCAATTTATCATTTTGGGATAAATGGAGTGGAGAGAAAAACGTGAATATCGGAAATTAGATGCGACAAAATGGGCCCTTTTCACGTGGACGTACACATATAATTGGACTGAAATTTATATAAATTTTTAATTTGTAATGACGAAATTCCTTGAAATTTCCGTATTACGGCAACGTGATAAAAATTCCCAATAAGTGTTCCCGAAATTTCCGCGAAAATATTACTGAAACATACAGACATCATTCCTGAATTCAAGACTTTCCTTTGATTTTCAGGATCATGTCACTGGAAATTTTTTACAAAATGACTTAATTTTAACATTGCTTGCTCATTGCATTTCAGAAATACAGCTGCCTAAAAAAGACACATTGATTCCTAGGAACGTTTTTTTTTTATCGGTAAATAAAGACAATAGAGAAATGTCAGAGTGCAATTCCCTGATTTTTTTTCACTCTCGATTCATTTTTTAAAGATTCAAATTGATACTTGATTCATTCACATCGTTCCACTCCATCGGGAGATATTGTCGATTGGAGACAATTTTTTATGGTCACTGAAGGAGGCTGAAGGAACCATCCATCTAAATCTCGCAATAATCTGCGAAATAGTATATTTCGATACAAGTGCGACGGGGTGGTAACGAGTGTGAAGTTGGCGGCCCGAGGCGAAGCCGAGGGCTGACAATCACACAAGTTAAAACACCCTGTCGCACGTGGCAAACTTATGATGGAATTGACGTGAAAAAAATATAATGTTTTTGGGTTTTGTCATTATTTAATGACTGACGAAATTTTAAGGTGGTGCGAACATTTTCCTGCGTTTTCTCTAAACTTTTAAAAAGAATCACAAAACTGTGGAAAAAACGCATGAAAATTATCGCACCACTACGCAACTTCGTGAGCCATTAAAGAATGACAAACCACAAAATCGTTATATTTTTTCACGTCACTCTCATCGATAATTTGCCAGAAAAATGAAAACAACGTCAATTTTGGCTAAAAGGGTGTCGAACATCCTTAACATCTCTTATTTTTCTCTCTATTCAAATGGGACGAATTATTTCGGTGTCTTACGCGTGACTTTCACGACTTAATCAATGCAAAAAAATATCTTTAGATGCCCAGTATGTCACGTGAGACTTTGGTGTACTAGGGAAAAATACAGAAAAAGTGTTCAATTATTAAAAAAAAAAAATGAAAAGTGTAAAATTGCGTCGTAGCAAAAAAGGAGAGGAAATCACAATAGGAATAGATTCAAATATTAAAAACAACAATTCTCAGGATGGATGACAACGAACAGAAGGAGGGGGAGAATCGGGGAGTCCTAAAAGTGCAATTCCAAGACGATCAATTCGTTCTATGATAAATTTACCTTCAGTATCCCCAAATGAATCTCCACTTGAGATTTTCTCAG